>NW_010973285.1:2453349-2502842 GCF_000737465.1 Haliaeetus leucocephalus
CCGCCCCGCCCCGCCGCGCCGCGCCGCGGATGCCCGGGGACGTCTGGCTTCATCTGTCACCAGCTCTGCTCGCCTGCCCAGCTGTCAAAACAGGGGGTGTCTTTTTCATTCCAGCTCACAAAGTACCAAAGGGGAAAGGGGCTTTAAGGCCTGTGTTTGGACACAAGCAATTATCCCTAATTATTGTTTTTCTTTTGAGCCTGCCCGTCCTGCTGGAGAGCCAGCAGATGAGCATGCCCTAATCCTCCTTAGTCGGTTGATCTCAGTGGGTTTTGCGGGACAAACCGGGCGAGAAGGCTTCGTAGCTTTCATCTCGATGTGAGTTTTGAACTGATTGAAACTCGTTGCGATGGGAGAATTAACCTCGGAGCCCAGGCTTTCAATGGCCCCTGATAAGAGATTATACGTGTTGATGGCAAGCTTTTCTTGGCAAAATGTTTTCAAAGGACTCGGAGCTGTTAAATCAAAGCCCTATTGAATTGGTGGTGGGCCCCTTTAGAGCTCTCCCTCCTTCTTCATTCCCTGGTACTGTGTGTTGGTAATTGCTGGCAGGGGTGGGAGAAGGAAAACACAAAATCCTCTCGGAGGTACACACCCATGTGCACGAGGGTGATGAGCACCATCAGCCAGAGAACTACGGAGAAGCCAGAGGAAAATTTTCTTAATCCCACAGAGGATAGCTCCACAAACGCTCAGGCCAGAGCAAGATAAATCCTGTTCTGCTGCAGTCTCCTGTCATATGTCCGCTTCTTGCTTTTGTGGAGCTGCAACAGCAATCCCAATCCAAGGACTCATTCTTCAATGTTATTTCCTCGATAATTCACCCTCTTAAATTGGTAAAAAATAATTAAGAGAGAGGAAATTCACAGAAAAGCTACAGTCTATGTGGATCTTTCAGCCACGAGTATGTGCACCTGTAAGAAAAGGCAGGTAATACTTAAGAATGGCAGAAACCTTGACGAGATCTCTTTAAACAGGATTCACTTATTTAAGTTTGCTTCTCCTCCACCTGTCCAAAGTGTGTGTCCTGGACTCCATAATTACACATAATTATGAAATTTGAGTCACATCTAGTTGAGTATTTTCTCTTTCACTGTCTCAGAATGGGGACTTTGAAAAAGCCTGCGTGCAAAAGTGAAAGTTGTCTGCTCCCATCGCTCTTACGACTTAGGGAATCTCTGTGCGCTGATCCACCCTGGATTTTATAAACGAATGTGAGTTTGTTCAGAGACAGTTCTGGGACAATGGATGTGGCTCTGATTTTAATTGTGGAAGGCTAAGGCCCAACAGAAGAAAATCTTCCAGGAAGTTAAGAGGAGATAAGCGTTTTCCATCAGACAGACAATCTACTTCAAGAGAAGTGTTGACAAGAGTGTGGCACCCACTGCAGATAGCTGCTGAGCTGGAAAAAGAAAAACACTTAGCTCTGCATCAGCATCTACTGGCAGGCAAGGAGAGATGTTTGGATGGGCCAAACCTTATTTATATGGGTATTACATAGGACTTTGAGACCTTCTTATTAAGATGACATGCCAGCTGGATGTTGAAAGAAATAAAACATTGAAATCCAAGTCCAGAAACATATGAGCAAAAGAATTTTATGAGAGCTGCCGACAGTAAAAGATTACCCTCTCCAACATGGCAGCCTGCAGTGGTAGTGAAGAGGCAGTGGAAGTACCAGTAATATGGTGATAGGCAAGCAGCTTGATGGTCAAACAGATGGAGACTGCCTTAGACGGAAGACATCAGTGCGGCCAGGAGCTGGATTGCCGTAAACCTAGACAATGACCTACAGAGGCATTACAGCTAGCTGCTTCGGCTGATGCTCCAGCTGAAAGGTGAGGACTGGGTTGGGGGCTATTGGAAATATGTGCTGCATGCTGGTCGTCACAATACCTAGACTGTCAGTTTTTAAAATTGATATTTTATTACATTTGCCTTTACTCTCCAATAATGTTCCGTGTATTTGAAGTCCTTTGTTTAAAATCTTTGCGTGTGAGGGAACATTGCTGGGTTTAGAGTGCGCTGCTGGTTACTGGTATGCCTTGGGTTCCCAGCTCTTGATCCAAGCTCAAGCCAATGTAACTTACTGAAACCTCCACGACTTTGAACTCAGCCCTTTTTAATGCCTTTAAGTGTTTGTCTGAACACAAACATGTAATCTTTTTTTTTTTTTCCATTTAGAAGCTTGAGCTATAATTATTAAAATATTATGATTAAACTGCAATTGCCTGTGCAACTGCATAGGCAGTACCAGTGCCAGAACAGTAACATTTACTTTTTAAGTGACATTAAATTGCCACAAAAATCCAAGTTGTTTGGTATCTATTCAGCTTGTATTGTACCATGGAAGTTTCTTGCCAGCAGATCGTTTAGTGGGAGCTTGATAGTAATTGGAAAATATGTTTTTGAGTTGAAAATTGGTAGGAGTTTTTTGTTTGCTTTTGTCAAACAGTATCTCAACAACAACTGGAATTACAAAATGCACATTTTGCTTTATCCAGTTCTTATGGTTGACTGGGCCTAGGAGTATTGTGGAGATTCTGGGAAGTATAATAATAGCTTTACTTCTTCTGACTGTTTTGATTGTTGGAATGTTCTGCAAAGGATCCTAGAGAGTTCACAGGCTGTGCAGGGTCTCAGTAGAATTTATGCAATGCACAGGATCTCTTCTTCTTTGGTGAAGTGCCTGAATCATCACTAAACTGTTGCAAAGCTTGAAGAATTTATTTGCAGAGTTTATACTTTCCACAGAAGCAAACAGCTGCAGTGGGGATTTTATAGCTTACATAGGATGAAAGAAACCTGTAACAGAGTAGATAGAATAGAGTGACTTTATATATATTTGGCAGCTCTGAAAAGACATCTGGGGCCAAGGCTGTTTCATTGCTACTTTAGAAATGCCTGCAAGTCCCGATCAGTTAGAAAGTTTGCCGCATAAAATAGCGTGCATCCAATTTGTAAAATTAAAGGGCTGGTTTCAGCCCCAAAGACCTTAAAATTTATATGCTCCATGAGAAGCAGCACTTGGATTCAGCAAGCAGATGGTGGAAATGTGGTATAACAGCAACACCTTTATCCGTACCAGCAGCAGCAGCAGCACTCCATCTCTCAGCCATGGTCACAGACTAACATTGCAGGCAGATGTAGTCTCTCTCATCAAAGGAGAGAGACCCACAGTATCTAACACAATGACAGAGCTTCTGAGTTTTTGGGGATCAGGAAGGTATTTTGGCTCAGTAGCTTCCATGGTCTTGACATGTGGAAGAGTTTTGACTCTAGCAGCCAAATTTGTTACATAAAAATAAATAACTTTCCCATTTATACATCTCCATCCCATTAATACCAGGACTTCCAGTGACTTAGCTCTCACTCTCCAGACTCAGCAAAAAGTCCCTGTATTAATATGTCCTGTTCAGATATTTCCCAGATAAACTCCACACATCACAGGATCACTGTTGGCCACATAGACCGACTAACCAACCCAGGAAGAGTTCCAACGTGATTCTGTCCAGCCCTTAAGTAGCAGAAACCAGCATTGCTACAACTGTTTTCTCTCCTCAAACAGATTTGCCATCTAATCACATACAAATAGCTACATAGTCCAGTCCCCTCACTGCATTATTTTTTGCCATATATCAACAAATGCTTCATTCTTCAAAGCAATAACCAGACCATGTAGAATTAGGCTTCAGTTCCTGCTCAGCAGGAGCAAAGGGGAGCTCTTATGTGAAATGGGCCAAATCCCCCAGTCCTTATTTTTATACACACTACTTACTTGTGAATATTTCTATTGCTCCCTGTAATTGTTTTCAACTCTATTGCTATCAAAGGATGAAAAATAGTGGGAATAGTTACCATACATGCTCTGTAAAGTACTTAATATATGGTGTTGCAGAGAGAGAGCAATGTTTGTATCCAGAACCTAGTTGCCAAGCATTAAATCTTTTTTAGCCATAAGTGAATTCTGGTTTATGACTCTCATTGTTTTTAAAAACAAGGTTATTTTTTTAAGTAAAAGATAGATATTTAGAGTGTTATTACTTGTTTAAAAAAAAGTTTTCTTAGATAAGATAATTATAATTCTGTATATCTTGATATAATATAGCAGGATTTGAAAAAAATCAGGTCAAGGAAATCTGCAAACCATTAAGAGAGGATTTTTATAGCAGATCATTTTTTATGGCTTATGAGAGCCAAACTCGAAAATGTTCCAGTCTATAGCAGGTGCCACAAGCTGCAGAGAAGAAATCACAAAGAGTGATTACAGGCAAATACCAGAAAGGAAAGAAATGCTAGCCAGTACAGTTAAAAAACAGACAAAGGCAAGTGAAGATACATAACAATGGGCTCAGACGTCACTCAGTGGCTAAAAGACCCTTTGCTGACATGATGTTGGGTACTTAGTTCATTCTGGCACACTGTCCATGGGTTATCTTTCTAAGATGCGTACAAAATGTAACATGTACAAAATCAGGTATTCTTCACAGAGGCAGAAGCTTGGATTAACTCACTTTAATTATTGTCCTTTCTATAGCCATATCAGAATGGAATATTTGTACAGAGTCTTTTGCTTAATGTCCCTTACATATAGCTCAGTTAAATCCATTATATTCTTTATATTATTATTTTTACCAACTAATTCACTTATTATTCCACTGTTGCTCTGCGTGAAATAGTACTTGTTTTTAAATCCCTCTAAATACATAGTTCTTAAAAATCAAATCTCTTCTTCTTGAACTCTTTAAAGAATATGCTCATTTCCCAGCACAAAGCTACAGATCTTCTCCAAAGCTTGCCTTTTACCCTAAATGCAATACCAGCTTGCCTATGCAGATCCCCTTGACACTCCCGTACATTCAACTGCAGAACTTGTATCAACTCTCAGCCTTCCTTTCAGCTCCAAACATACTGTCTCTACTGGCCATATACAGATGGACATAGATGCAAACAGGAACACAGGTTTAAAGGATTTATTTAAAGGCATCTTACCCTTTGGCTGATGTTTTGAATAGTCTGTCACCATGAGGGCCTTAGCTTTCTTAGAGATCCCTTCTAACCTGTTCAGTGATTAACAGGGCTAAGCAGTCTTTTGCTTTTTAAAAGCTGGGAGGATGACAAGCACTTTCAATTTAAAATCACCAGGACCATAGGAGACAATTTCATTTGTTTCTTTGTTTTTCTGGGGGTTTTGTTGTTTTGTTCTGGGTTGGCTTTGTTGTTTTTTTTTTTAATGGGTGCAATATTTATTGAACTGTTTGTCTGAATTCTGATGTTTTATTTCTGTCTTTACTTTTTGTTTTGATAGTATGCCTTGCTCTCCTCTCACGCCACATCCTCAAAACACATCTGTGCAGTTTTCCCTGGGCACATGTGAGAGCAGAATGGGATGCAAGGGGCATCCAAGCATCAAGGACTTGAGATAGGAGCTGCGGCAAGTGCTGAGTGAGTGAGCGGCTGAATGATAGCAAGTGGAGCTGGACTTTGCAAGCTTATGCAGCTAGCTGCGTTAGGCAAAGAAATGTATGTGCGCATGCAATTTGCATTCAAGATTTCAAGCTTTGAAATCAAGATGGTGTCTGCACCAGGGCTTCCATACCCACAGAAGTGAGAACTTAGAAACAGGAGGACGTCATAGACATCAAACTCTCTCTCTGATTATAACATCGCCTGAAAAACCACTGAGAGAGACCTGGAAACAGATGACTTTCTAGCAGAGTGACCAATCTGTGACTCACAAACTGTGCAGTTTGTAAGCAGCAAGTGCAGCTCCTGTGCCTCTTGTGGCTGACTGTGGCCAAATACCCCATGAACTGCATGACAATATGTGCTGAAGAGCCTAAAAACATCAGGTCACCTTGCAATGTAGCTTCATCTGCAGCCTAGCCACATCTCCCAGTGGAGCAGTGGGACCTCAGCTAGCCTTTGCCATATCTCAGGTGCTCTGTGTTTCCCTCTTTTCAGAAGCAGGTGATATATGTCTTTCATGTCTCAGTTCCTGAAGATCCCAGCATACAGCTTGTCATATGAGACAGTGATCACCCCTGGAGTAAAATTTGGAGCACAGGCTTGGGAGGCTTTGACTTTCTTATGTATACATGGCAACCTGTATTCCCTGCAGGAAAGCAAGGGATAGAGTCTTAATATGCCTGACAAATTAATCTGATAGTTTCCTCTGATTCTGAAATGGTGGCATATAATCAAAATCTGACAGCAAGCAGCAAAAAGGAAAAGCATTCTCTGTGCTACTTGAGAGCACCAGCCCAGACTTTACTCCAGTCTCCACCTGTGACCAGTGTTAGAGGCAAGTGGAAAAGACAACCTTCCCAGATAGAATACATATGCTGTATAAGGTGCTAGGGGAAAAAATACCTTATTTTCCCTTTGCAGGCTCCTAGCTGAAGCCATAAGACAACATGCTTCTCTTCAGTTGAGTTTGGGCAAATCTTTTCAATGCATTGTACATTTGAGATACTTTCACTTAAACCACTGAAGATATAACTCAAGAACAAGGCCATAGTTAAAAAGAAAAATAAATACTTGTATGCTTGGATTTTAACTAAGATGCATATCTGCCATTTATGTGTGTCATTGTATTGGATTTATGTGGCAAGGTTTTGGTAGAGGCTGTGCTACGGGGGTGGCTTCTGTGAGAAGCTGCTAGAAGCTTCCCCTATGTCTGACAGAGCCAATGCCAGCCGGCTCCAAGATGGACCCGCTGCTGGCCAAGGCTGAGCCCATCAGCAACAGTGGTAGCACCTCTGGGATAACGTATTTAAGAAGGGGGAAAAAACTGCACAGCAGCTGGGAGAGAGGAGTGAGAATATGTGAGAGAAACAGTCCTGCAGACACCCAGGTCAGTGAAGAAGGAGGGGGAGGAGATCCTCCAGGCACCAGAGCAGAGATTCCCCTCCAGCCCGTGGGGAAGACCATGGTGAGGCAGGCTGTCCCCCTGCAGCCCAGGGAGGTCCACGGTGGAGCAGATATCCACCTGCAGCCCATGGAGGACCCCACACCAGAGCAGGTGGGTGCCTGAAGGAGGCTGTGACCCCATGGAGACCCTGCGCTGGAGCAGGCTCCTGGCAGGACCTGTGGATCCCTGGAGAGAGGAGCCCACGCTGGAGCAGGTTTTCTGGCAGGACTTGTGACCCCACGGGGGACCCATGCTGGAGCAGTCTGTGCCTGAAGGACTGCAGCCCATGGAAAGGAGCCACGCTGGAGCAGTTTGTGAAGAACTGCAGCCTGTGGGAAGGAGTCATGTTGGAGAAGTTTGTGGAGGACTGTCTCCCGTGGGAGGGACCCCACACTGGAGCAGGGGAAGAGTGAGGAGTCCTCCCCCTCAGGAGGAAGGAGCAGCAGAGACAGTGTATGATGCACTGACCGCAAACCCTATTCCCCATCCCCCTGGGCCACTGGGCGAGAGGAGGTAGAGAAAATTGGGAGTGGAGTTGAGCCCAGGAAGAGGGGAGGGATGGGGAGAAGATGTTTTTTAATATTTGGTTTTACTTCTCATTACCCTACTCTGGTTGATTGGTAATAAATTAAATTAATTTCCCAGAGTTGAGTCTGTTTGGCCTGTGACAGTAATTGCTGAATGATCCCCTCCCTGTCCTTATCTCAACCCATGAGGCCTTTGTTATATTTTCTCTCCTCTGTCCAGCTGAGGAGGGGAGTGATAGAGCGGCTTTGGTGGGCATCTGGCGTCCTGCCAGGGTCAACCCACCACAGTTGTGTTTCATTTACCTCAAGATGAGGGACCACCTTCCCTGTTTCTGTAGTCTGTGGTTCAGAAAAAAATGCCCAAGTGCATGGATGATAACAGTTTTAAGACTGCAAAACCAGCGTCAAATGACCTACAGGTCCAGAAAGTAAAAATGCTTCCGGTAGACAGTAGGAAGTGATTCACACAATTGCATTACTTCTATTAAAATTTTTCGGTCTTTGACTTCAGTCTCCAACAAATGTTTTTGTAGAAGCATGACAAAGGAACCCTGATATATAGCTAACTGTTTGAATAATCTCAAAAAATAATTCATGTGATGAATTTTGCCCTTTTATCTCAATCCTATTGGATTTACTTCAGCAGATGTCAGCATTTTAAATCTAGTTGGAGCATGTCTTCTGAAATGATTGTTGAACTTTTAAGTCGTTTATGATCAGCTGCAGTGATGATGTGCTGTAGATTAGAACCTAGAAAGAAGAATATTACAGGCATGCTCAGTTTACAGATGTTGCTATGTTAGTTTTTGGTGTCCTAGAGAACAGTACTCAAAGATATTGAAACCAGCTGTTTCTCTTGTTAGTGCACTGGATGCTTATCTTCTTGCTCTATATATCAAAATATCAGTGTCAAAATTTACAATTACTGCATGAACTGGAGACACTTTGATCTAAAGATAAGATAACATGGTTCAGTCAGTATTGTGGAGCAGCTGGCCTTAGTATATTCAAAAACAAAATTTAAAAGAATATTTTGATTATTATTCTGTAAAAAAAGTGACAAGCATGAAGTAAAGGAAAATAAAGCAAGTGATAGGATAGTCACAAAATAATTCTGAATCAACAAATTATTTTGAAATTAAATAGCAAATGCATTTTTAGAAACAATTTCAGTAAGTATTTTTACATTTCTGATTCTCAGGGAATTCAAAATATCTATTTTTTTTCTAATTCTGTGGAAACAAAACTAAAAGTCTCACTACTCTCCATAAAGTGAAACTTCTGAGTGCCAGCTGGCTTTAAATGTTGCTTGGACCCTGTGAAGCCTTTAAGTACTAAAAAGTAAGATGTAAGATACAGAAAATGTAAGGAACTTTCAAAATGCATCTCTGAATTGACAAAGGATCCTCTAAAAAATGGTAGTATAACTGGAACAAAGGGAGGAGGGGAAACAGCACAGAGACTAGAGAGGGAGAAGGTGACAGCTAAACCTCTATATGCAGGAGATGGTGTATATCTATTTGAGAACTAAAGGAAGATTTTGTACACCTGCATGTCTTTGGCAGAACATGAGAAGTGGCTTACAACAATTAGTGATTTTTGTGATGCTTTTCTGGGAATGATCACAAAAGCGCTGCTCACAAATGTGCTTGTTTGACAAACTGCATAAACCCATTTATCAGGGACTCATCTCCCAGATGCCCTGAATACTGCATCCAGTCAGCAAAAGCAATTGCCAATCTCCCTTGGGTCAAAAAAAGGCCCATTAGAAACATTGCTCTCCTACCCATCTGCTGAAACTGTTATCTGAGGCAGCTAATTATATGTTTCACTCTTTCATTCCCAGAATCAAATGTATCTCTCAGTCTCTGGATTATGTTAACTGGTAACTTTTGCAGGAACTACTGACAGTGAACTTTACTTCACCCTGAAGATAGGGATAGTCTTACCACTTTTTCTTTTTTACCTTGTAAAACTGTGTAGAACAAGGATAGCAAACAGGGATAGCAAATCTGCTCCAGATAGAAGTCTCTCTAAGTCTACCTTACAATAAATCTCACCTTTTTGGTAAAATTGTACTTATCTTTCATTTTTATACCTTGCCACTGATATGGTATCTGAATATATCAAGTGCAGTGTGAGCAGTTTTTGCTCTTCTAGTACATATTGCCACGTTTCTTCAGCTAGCACAGAAAGATGCTGATCACACTGTGTATCGAAACAGGCAAATACTTCTCTGGAGGGTGGTGGTCTTGTTAGTCTTGACTTTAAATGGATTTAGTGTGGAGCAGTGCCTGGCTGGGAAGAAATTGCAGTGAAGAGTTACTGCGTTACACTAAGCTGATAATGAAACATTCAGCAAGCAGCACTCCTCTCCACATATTAAAAGTAAACCAATACTCCAGAACTGTTCTGGGAGGGCATCTGGTATAAAGGTACTTGGGTATGCATGTCCCAGCAAAAGTGAGTTGCCTAAAAGTCTTGCTTATGCTGTTGAAAGATGACATCTCAGGCTAAAGCATAGCAATAAGACTGTGACCATTCACGCACATCATCTATTCTGCCTCTCTGGTCTCCTTCTCTTCTTTCAGCTGGTTACAGTGCACATATCCTTTCTGCCCCAAACTTTTCTAAATTGCTATGACTGATTTTGTTTCACCCAATATCATATTGGGTGTTGAACTAAATAATTTCATATAGTGATTGTCCTATTATTCATTCTTGAAAGATGATTCAAAAAAGGCAAGCTATTTTTGCATATATTGCATTGATCATCATGGTCAGAAAGTCTGACTTTGGCCTAAATTCAGGAATATCTAGGACTTCTCAGGACATTGTCCTAACCCCTCTGATGTCCTGCATAATTATAAAATCAGTTATCTGTCATATTTCTTGCATGACAGACAGTTATGAATATTGCTTATGAGCTGGTTATTGAAATATATTCTATCAGATCATCAATATAGGCCTATTGCATTTTTTCTTCCTGTTCAGCACTGTATTGCTGCAACAGACAGCAGCAGCAGGGAGCTCACTGCTCTACGTGAGGAAAGTGTTACAGAAATGCAGTGGCCTAGAGTGGGCCACCAGTAGTAACTTGGTGATAGGAAGTATGTGCTGGGCAAGCACTGCTGGAAAATTATAGTGGCCACAGGTGAGCGGACAAGTGTAGTGGTAAAGCTGTACCACTGACAATGAGCTGTTGGATGCAACTTAAATCTCTAACAAGCACTTGTACTGTTATTTTACATATTAACCTTCATGACCAAAACAGGCTTTATCAGCAAGAAACTACTTGGCTGGCATAGCTGACTCTACATTAGGAATAATTAGCCTTAGTTACCAGAACATTGCTTGCGTATTTTCCAAAATGCAATGTTAAAAAGACAACAAATCCTAAACACAGTTTCATCCAGCAGAAATTAGTGCTAACATAGTATGTTTTCCTCAGTGGAAGCTGCCCAGAGTCCAGTTTTTATATTCAGAGAATGATATCATTTGTGAGAAATACATTTGTCAGCTCTTTTCATATGTTTTACCACTATCCTTGGCCAAAGGAATGTAAGTGGTGGGATGTAGCATGGATTTTCTGATCTTTTTTTCTTTGTCATTGTCATTGGAAAAAGGCTTAAACCAGAATAGTATGTTCAGATAAACCCCCTCCCTTTCTCTGCAAGATGTTCTTAGGCTGGATTCATAAAGCTGTTTATTTTCTTTTTATTGTCACTTCCACAGTTTTACTGATAGTTCTGTTTTACATTATCTGATGGAGATTTATGCAAATTAACAGAACAGAATGAAAGATTGAACATCATTTTCTTTAGGAAGAAAATCTTATATAACTTTATGTGAAATCTACTATTTAAAGTTAAATTAAAAGTTAAATTTAAAATTAAATATTATATGTGATGTTCTTGAAATTCTTCAAGAGAAAACTTGAGAAGATCCTAGGGAATGTTCATAAGTGCTGTTTCTGCATTGTGTCAGAAGTGGCTGAAGCAATTTAGTTGTCATATGTAAGCACAAGGACCTTTATGGTGTTGGAAAGTTGCTTCTTGTGAGCTGGGCGGCCAAAACTTTGCTTATGATAGCCCCACTTCACTTAGGGATGACTCCAGATTAAGAACATAGGAGAGTTATGTTTTGTTTGAAATGCTTGTATAGTCTCCCACTGGATTTTCAGGCATCACTTTTGACATCCTGCAATCTGAAATGCCCAGCTGCATACAAGACCTATTCACAATAAGCTAACAGAAATTTGTTGAATCCAATGGGAACAATATTGCTAAGTAGCTGTAAAGTTAAGAAAAGGGAAAAGTGCAACTCATGCACCATGCATTGCATCAGAGATGTAGTTAATCACACAAGCATATTTTCTTTGCTTATCTGCTGGTAGATGAGTGTGTTATCAGCCGTGAAATTGGTTACAGTGCTGGAAACAATCCCTTTCAGAATGGACTTTGTATTCTTGTTCTTTCCATGGGAATTTTGAAAATACCACTTACCTGACTGCTGGGAGGGTATTTCTTAGACTTTGCTGACACACCAGTAAAAATATATATAAAAACTGCTTCAGAGTTTTAGGTCAAATTTTGCTCTTCACTATGCTAATGTTAATACAGAGAAAAGCTACTGCATTTCCACTTGTGTAACCAAAAGCAGAGTTTTGCCTTAAGGAACATGAGTGCAAATGGCAAGGTATTAAAAACACAGATGCAGAGAGAGAGGTCCATGTGTGGAAATGGTTTATATTAAGACGCAGTTGCTGAAGCAAATGAGAGTTTTGCCCATGCAAGGCCCATTTGACCCAATATTTTTCTTTGTGAGTGGTAGTTTTAGAGAAATCTTTAATGAAGACAATTTGTTCTGCCTAGCCATGACTGCTTCAGATCACTTCCCCTCTCCTTGCACCCTTTTGGTATTTTTCTGGACTGATGCTGAACCAAGCCTCAAATCCTAGCTGTCCGTATACTCAACCAGGGTTGACAGTGCAGCCCTGATTTTTTGATGTCATCAGAGAATTATTTCCAGTCAGTCAGAAATGTTGTCAGCTGTGTAAATGGCTGCATAGAATACATAAAGCTTTCAGTTTCCCTGTGCTTTAAAGGCCTGCTAAATTCTCTGCACAAAATGTCAGTGTGTCATTGTAACATTTTAAGAAATTTCTGAGGAGAAAGATTCAGCAAAAAACAAATTCAGGTCTCCTCGTGTTGAATGGAGATGATAGAAAATACTAAGCAAACTGATTTCAGTTTTCCATTGCCTCCTGAACAACCTTGGCATCTGGCTTCAGTTTTTCTAGTAATAGGCTAATAATAGGTGAGCAATACTGCAATAATAGAGCAAGACTCTAATAATAGGTGAATAATATTCTTATTTTTTTATTATCTTTCTGAGATGTAGATCTTGGACACTGCCATCAGAGCTTCTGCTCCCTTCATCAAATATTCCTCAGGATCAGGTTTGACTGTGGAAAAAGGTGTCAGTCATGGAGATAATGGCAGGATGTAACAGGCAATCATAATAATTCTAAATTTGGTGATTTTTGAATGTTTTATTTTTCAGGCTGAAGTTCTTTTCACATAATTCAAACACTAAGAAAAGAATACAATTACTTTTAAGATGTCTTGTGCTGTTTTGCCAGTCACAGCACTCTGCTGTTTCCAATGACTCAACCACACTTAAATTTCTGAATAGGTAGAAGTCACTGCATGATTTGTGTGTCTGGAAATTGAATCACTGCTAATGAGTTTTGCATTTGTCCTGGTTTCAGCTGGGATAGAGTTAATTTTCTTCTTAGTAGTTGGTACAGTGTGGTTTGGATTTAGTGTGAGAACAATGTTGATAACACACTGATGTTTTAGTTTTTACTAGGTAGTGTGTATCCTAAGTTGCGGATTTTTTGGTTTTCCATGCTCTGCCAACGAGAAGGTGAGAGGAAGCATGGCCAGGACAGTTGACGTGAAATAGCCAAAGGGATATTCCATGCCATAGAATGTCATGCTCAGTATATAAACTGGGGGGAGTTGGCTGGGAGGGGTAGATGGCTGGTCTGGCATCGCTCAGCAGGTGGTGAGAAATTGCATTGTGCATCACCTGGCTTTTCTTGTTTGTTTGGGTTTTTTTCTTTGTTTTTGTGGTTTTTTTAAAATATTATTTTTCATTAAAATTATTATGTATTATTATTATATATTATTGTTGTTACTATTATATTTTATTTTACTTCAGTTATTAGATCGTTCTTATCTCAACCCATGAGTTTTACTTTTTTTTTTTTCTCCCACTTGTCTCCCCCATCCGAGTGGCTGTGTGGTGCCTAGTTGCTGGCTGGGCTTAAACCATGACAGCACTGAAAGATGCAATTGTGCCTGTGGAGTAAGTGGATGTCCTGTTATTGTTTATCACCAGACTGAGTTTGGGTGGCCTCTAGGGTGCATGAGTGTGTGTGTGTGTGAGTGGACATGTGAAATTGGCAGAGCTCTGGGGACACACCAAGGACCACCATCTTGGCTTGCTGCTAATACTCTCTACCCTAGAAAATGATGATACGTTTGTTTGAAAATCGTGCATACAGTAGGGAATATTATTTTATTCATAGTAATACAACATAAATCCAGGGGATTTCTGTTGGTGCAGATGGAGAGGTGGCAGGTCGAGAAAGCAAAGTTAATGCTTCTCTTCCTATTTAGCTTTGGGTCTTGTTGCATATGCCTGATTTTATCTGAGCCTGGAAATGCATGAAGCGTTCTCAAATCCTGCTCTGTGTCCTCACAATGTCCTGGTGGACAGCATAAGCACAGTCTAAGAGCAGGCTCCTACCAAACACTGTGGCCCATGTGGCAAGTGACTTTCTGCTCCCCCAGGTCATGGCAATGTCACAACAACAGGTGGGACTGGACAGGCAGACATTTCTGAGACTTATCCACAGTCCAGAAGAGCGTGTCCTAGAGTATGTGCACACATGAGGTTTTCCCTGAGCAAACTAGTTGAACAGCCCCAAACAGAATCAAAATCTGCAGCAGGTAAGCAGTGTAGATGATTAGTGAACTTACCTTCAAAGTCACTTGGCATTGCAGGGTAGATGTTATCACCTCAAGATTAACATTTGCTTAAAAATAGCACTGGTTTGAGCAAATGAAAACTCCTGCAGTAATCTAGTGCCCTCAGAGGAAGTTATTTTTCTTGCCAGTTTGCACTGTTTTTCTGTTTGACCTCTATCTTTTTTAATAATCTGAGCAAGTAGCCAGAAACCTCTCTCTCATAAGCAAGGAAGAAACAGTAGTCTTGTGAGTTTCATATATCTGCATTGGTGTAGGCTTTGTGTGTGCATAATTATTTAGTATCGTAAATGGCAATGTCTACTAGCGTATGCAGAACTGCTCATAACTTAGTAGATTCAATAAAGCTGCTGTTATTTCTTGCAAATGTATTTTTGAGTGCATCTCTTAGTGTGGTGCCAGAAATGAAATAAATTTCACTGCTTAACTTCTTTGCTGTGGCTGACTGAATGACTTCAGGCATGGCTGTGAGCAATACTTCATTCTCTGGTGCAATCTATATATATTGGTTATTTATGAAAAGTGGACTTTTTCCAGGGAAGCATGGAAAACTATGTGAAATAGATAAAGGAAGGACAGCTATGAGGGTGCCACACTGAATATAGAACATATGGCAAAGGATGCTTTTTGACATCTGTCTTTAGAGCCAAACCAGAGAAAGATCCAACAAAATCTTAAATAGTTTGGAAAAGTAATAGGTACCTAAGAGAAATGTAATGTTTCTTATTACATCCACTGGCAATACAACTGAAATCAGAACAAAGAATGATGTTTCTGTGGAAGTTTGGCAGATTTACAGATGAACTTCTCATATACTGGAAAGTGCTAAGAATCGATAACAATACAGCTACCAAGCTTGTATTGTCATGGCATTAGAACTGGACTCAGTTGGATCATTGGTATTGATCAGCAAACAGGCAAAAAAGACTAGGACAAAACCAGCTGAAATAACAGATGAATCACACAAGGTCAAGTAAAGACATAAACACAGACTGAAACAAACTAAAGTAGGTTTTGTGCACAGAAGGATAAGCAATGTGGGAAAGCATTGGACAGTCACTTTTTTCATGATCTTGCCTCCAGGAAAGAAATCACCACAAAAACATACATGCAAGAACGATTCCACTCTAAGTGGATTGTGAGAGTAACATATCCTTTGGTGGGTTTGCCTTCACAAACACGAGGTAAGAGAGATTAAATCTGCAAATGCAAAGAGAAGATTAAATATTATATACGAGTGCAATTTCAGCCATGACCAAGGCAAGTAGTTCAGACTGTAGTACAGCAAACTTTAAGAGTAACAGCAGGATGGATTTGTGAGAGAAATCCTCCTTGTGAGCCAGCAAGATGCTCTGCGTAAAAATCGATGGTACTTGAGGGCAGGTGTTTTGGGGTGATATTCACTGACAAATGTAGCCAAAAGTAGGTCCCACAGAGGATACCTTCAGAGCACAGCTGGGAAGCACAGAGAGCCCCCTCCCTGCTTTTTAAAGGCAGGGAATGGAGTGAATGGAGTAAAAAGCTGTGGACAATGTAACGTAATGATAATGTCATGCCATGCACAATTCCAGCTTAGTGCACTCCGTGTAAGAAGAGATACTTCATTTATACAGGGATGCTTTTAGAGGCAGTTCATACCTGCTTGAAGAACAGCACTTGGAAATCAGCTCTGAGTTGAAACCAATACAATTGCCACCAATGAGTGGCAATTTCCTTCAGGAGGAAACTTAAAGAAACAAATTGAGAACCATGTGGAGATGGGGAATGTTAAATAAAGTTATACAACTAACAGAATGGATGAGGAATGTGGTAGCTATTAAAAACCAGACAAACCATACATGTGTATTGTTCAAATCTAAAATAAAATCGCATGATGTTGAAGAGAGAGAATTGCCCTGTAATTGCACTGATAATCGAATGTGTTCAGCTTCGTATAGGAAAAGATATGTATACTAGTTCTATAAATCAAATACACATACTCCTGCATTTGTGTAGTTCATTTTCATGTTAACTATTTATTGGCACAAAAATTGTGTGGCAATGTTTATAAATTTATAGGTTAAGCAAAGTTGCAAACTGTTTCCTGAACACATCTGCCGCGCAGCTTATGTTATACAGCTCCAAAGCAAAAAGTATGTATTGTGCCTTTCTACTGCTTGTACAATTTTTGAAGGGGAAAAAAAAAGTATAAATAAAGGAGAGAAAGTTGCCATAACATCCCTTTCTATCTGAGTGATGGAGGGAGTGCACATTGCCCTGTGGGATGCCAAGCACGAGCATCAGGACTAGAGACACAGAACTGCCTTGTGCCTTTTTGCATGGCATGGATGAAGAGAAATCACCAAAGGCAAGGCAAGGCGGTTGTTTCATGGCTCCTGAAACTGAAGCCTGTTGCCCCAGCAGGGTGAATCAGAGTCCCACAATGAAAGCCCAGGCTCAGTGACTGGAAAGAGTGAGGCATAGCAGGAAGCTGAGCCACAATGACACACACACTGAGGAGGTCCTTACGGAGAGATCACCAGCATCAATTGTGGAGCAAAGCTGTGCCTAAGCTGCTGTTCCTCGCTGGAGCACAGCACTTTTATTACTTGGGATTCAGAGTCTTTGGCTGCCAAACCGAGCCAGGCTCCTTCTCTTTAAAACGCAGCCACCAAAGCTACTGCCTGCTGTCTTTTGGTAGCCTTCAAGTTTGCTCCTTGGAGCAGAGAATGAGATACTTCTGTGTGGCCTGTGAAGAGAGAGACCCATCTCTTAAACGCTGGTGCAATGAAGTGTCAGAAAGGAACTTTAACATCTGGTGCAGAAACATACAACCTGCATAGCCACTGTAGAGCCAGAACTGTGAGATTCTGTGCACCCTGGCAACTGGATGTGGACATTTTACGGTGAATAAGTTGGTATTCAATTACTCAAAGATCAGACAAGCTTTGCAGCTACCGGAGTGTGGGTTTTCTGGATTATTTTCTTGGATTTGAGTACTTACTAAGTGTCGGTTTGCATGTCAGATCAGCCTTTCTACTCCTTCCCATTAGCACCTCCAGCTACATGTGCGCTGTCTCGTGGAGGTCAGACCAGGCAACAGCTCAAAGCCCAGTGTGTTTTCTCACCCACATCCTGCACCCATATTGCCACTGGTAAGACTCAAGCATTTCCCCTGCTTCTCACCCTGCAATACCTCTACATTTAGATAACATTACTGTACAGGGGGCTTTCCTGCCAAAACTTTCTCCCTAGAGTGCTTCCCTAGGAAGCTTCACTGTGAAGAGGAACTCCTGCCCCATCTGCTGTGAGATCACAATGACATTCTAATACTGCATTTAAAAAAGACACGATGCAGGCTACAGAGTCATGCAACTTTATTACTTTAATCTGAAAACAACCTAGAAAAAAATTTAATCCTACTCACTTGTGGCTTCCCCATCTGGAGGGCATTGAGCTAGTCTCACTGAGAGAGCTGCCACAAGCATATTGGGTGGATAAGATCCCTGTTAATGTCAGTGGGATGTGCACACTATCAGTCATTGATTCTACTGGCGTTTTTAGTACAAGCACCAAGGAGGGACTATGCCCTTCCATTAACTGACATTGCCATATAAATTAGGATCTCCCAGTGTTTAGAATTTATAAACTGATTAAAACCAAAACCAAATCACATACTGCTCAGCTATGTGGTCTTTTTGCAGGCTGACAATGGTTTGTAGTTCTAGGTGTTAGCCCTAGAAAAAGCGGCAGCTATTGTGATGTGTATTTTAAGCACAGTTAAAAAAACCCAAAGGCTGAAGTAAGGGAGCACAGAGGAAGGAGCAATTTTAGATGGCTAATGGAGATAGCACTGCAAGGAGAGCGTGTGCCACTTAGCGAGGCCTGGGGCTCTCAAGGCCCCAGAGGAGGCTCTGCGGCTGCTTAGTGCTGAGCGTCAGGGCACTCCCATTGCTGCATGACTGGCTGCATCACGGTGCAAGGTGCATCATGGAAAACTGAGAGGGGCTCCTTTCAGCTGACTTTGGATACCTCCCAGATGTAGATCTGCATCCAAACTGAAACTCTAGGCTCCTTTATAGTTAACTAAAACTTCTGGAGAAGAAATTCTGTCACTGCTTTTTTATTACTGAGATGAATTGCATTCAGAAAATGTCCTTGATCTTTTTTTTCCCCACTACTGTAAAGGAAATCTAGATTATTTGATTGATGTACAACCTATTTTTATACAACGAACAAGTCTCACCCTTGATACATGAGTTTTCATGGTAGGAGAGCAGTTGTTCCAAGGGGAGGAGAATTTGGAGGTTACCAGAATTACCTGTGTGCATGCACTCCACTCAACACCCAAATTGTTAGCACTAACTTGCAAAGTACCAGGCCATTCTCAAAACTTCCCTTGCCCTGATTTGGAGTGGGGATTGAACTCAGGTCTCCCACATCCCAGGAGAGTAGATCCACTGCCAATCTGTTGGATAATTGCACTCCCTCTCTCCCATAGAAGCAGTTCTGTTTTGTATGAATAATTAATTAGTCATTGCAGTGGTGGTTTGGACCTGACTTGCCCACATCCCAGATGAACATGCTAACTAGCAGGCTGGAGAATCACTCCCTTACATTTCCCATTCCCCTGTCTGGCCCACTGAACACTTAATTATTTATACAAAGGGATTTATATAGCTTAAAGAGAAGCAAGGCTCATTTGGGGATAGCCTGGGGAATGGGAGACCTGAATCCAAGTCCTTGCTCTGAATCAAGCCGAAAGAAATTTGAAAGCTGGTCTCTCTGTCTTCACATAAGCTCTTGCTCTCGGGACCATTTGGTTAAGTCCTGTTGTGCATGCAACAGGGCATAGGGAAAGACCTTCCTTGTTGAAATACTGTAGCAATGAAGTCTAGCTGCCTGCTTCCAAAAGAGGGGCCGTAGCTGAGAACCCCAGCTGGATGTAACCAGGAATCATGCACCTGCATACCTTAAACATTGCTGTCCCCAGCATCTCACACCAGGAAAGCATCTCTCTTAGACAGCAAATCCTTCCTACAGTACATGGAGGAAGTGGGAATTGCTGCTTTGGGAACAAGGATCCCAAAGGGACCATAAGCCTCAGTGTTACATCTTTTTCATCTCTCCCCTTGTTCCCCTGATTCCATAAATCGACCACAGGGTCTCCAGAAAATTATAACTGAGTCTTTAGACTCTTCCATTAGGTTTAATACCTGATGTGAACTTGAATTCTTCAGCTGAATCAGTGCACTTTGGCTGCACCTGTACTGCCCAGGCTTTTGTGTTTCTTTCAGGTTGTGTCATTAAGATCTGCCCTGCATGTAGGGGTGGATGCCAGTGTACACCAGGTACTTCTACCACCTCAGTGCCTTTTTCTAAAGGAGGCAGGGACCTTAGGCAAAAGAAGTGCCTCTCTGCACACTGACATGTGGGTGCATGTGGGCAGTTAGGAGACTGTGCTCTAGTGCAAAATCAGGCTTTACAGCCATGTGGCAGGCAGGGACACCAGTCTGTCACATGGTCACGCTATTTGCAGATACACTGATGTGTCATTTTAATAAACAAATGTCCTCCAGAGTCTTCACTGTGCTTTGTGAGTATTCAAGGAAAAAAAAAGTTTCTGATGATATTCTGACATGTTCTAAAGAAAGATGTAGTCCAGAAAGAGGAGATATTCCACCCGAAACCACATTATGAACTGAATGAGGACCAATCAGTGATTTAAAAAAAAAATGTTGTAACTCCACCCCATTAGCACTGTCTGTGCCAGCAAAGATATGAGGGGAGCATAGTATCTGATTATACCAGATAAGTGTGTGGCCCTCAAGATACCACACAACACAGTGCCTTTACCTGTCTGACCCAGAAAAGTTGCTTCAGCATGTGATTGTGCACCAGAGTGAGGGGGGCAATGGTCTGCCTGGGCACACAGATTCACCTGATGCAGAAAATCCAGCTTTCTGTGCTAATGGCTCCTGCAAGAGGTAAGATGCATTGCAATAGGCTTCAACTCACAACAATTTGCTTAAGTGAACAGATTCCCTCGCCAGGGTTAGAGAAAAGCAGGGAGGGGAGTTGTATTTGTTTGTGGTTTGTCTGGTTTTTTTTAAAAGGAAGAAGAACAACCTTGAAGTACAGGTGTTATAGAAGGTGCTGAAATAAAGTAAGTGGCTTGGAAACACGGCCTGAATTGTTGTCAATTATTTTTTATAGCATTGGCTTGACCTGCCATTGTTCTCCAAAGGAGTCCTTCTTTTTCAGAGATGTGACCCTACACTCACCTGGCTTGAGGTCTTAAGACTGCAACTTTTGTTTTCCACTAGGAGAAAGTGTTAAGATTAGCCCAGAAAAAGATTTGGAAACGAACACAGGAATATCTGTTAAATTGAGCCATTTGTGAGGAGCAAATATCTACCTGCTGTCCACTACAGCATGAAGGCTGAGCCTGCTGTTTATGCGCTACAAAATTTGAAATACCACCTAGCTGGATGGGAGAGTGCCACTCTTTCTTTGTTCTTTTCTGAGACCGAGGATTTCCCATGTGGTTATTTTT
Source organism: Haliaeetus leucocephalus (assembly GCF_000737465.1). Lineage (NCBI taxonomy): Eukaryota > Metazoa > Chordata > Aves > Accipitriformes > Accipitridae > Haliaeetus > Haliaeetus leucocephalus. Next base: position 2,474,383 of record NW_010973285.1, read on the forward strand.
GTTAATTAGAGGGGTTTTTTTCCCTTTCCCTGTCTGCCCGCACCTCTGAAAGCTGCTCCCTCTTGTGGCCTAGTGAGATTTATGGCGTAGGATTTGAATTATCCTATGCTTGACCCTTTGCATAAAAGGGGGAGGAAGCCAGAGGCTTATGAACTGTAAAGGGGGCCAGTTTATAAATTTGCTTTGTGTCTGACTGCCTTCATAGTTGTAAGGTACCCACATTCACCTTCCTTAGAGACATGTGATAAATTAAAATTACTAACTAAACATTTACAAGTTCTTAAAAAAAAAAAAAAGGATCATCCTCTTGAGTAATGATTCTCCTCTCTAGCAAAAAAAGGCAGTGAAGCAGTGCTCCATTTGTCATCAGTATTATAATAATACATGGCACTTACATATCTGCTTTTCTCTGTAGGAAATAACCTTACAGTAGTTTACTAAGGAAGTCATTACTATAAGGCCTTAGGGGTGCAGAAGTGAAGGAGCTGCTCAACATCTTTCTATTGCTAATGCTACATGCTCCTTCACTGTATACATTTAAAGCTCTCAAAAATTATGTCAGTAAGCTGAGGGTGAGTTTCTATTCTGGCTGTCATCAGCATTGATATTCTCAGGTGGTGGTGGTTTTGATGGACTATGGTAGAACATCTTTCTGAACTTTTAATTCTTATCATATGTCTTTGTCCAACAGCAGGTAACTTAAAATCAAAGAAGACCTGCAGTTTGTGTGGCTATCATCTCAAATACTCACAGGTGTATCTTTCTGGATGCTAATATGAAAATGTTTCCAGCTTCACCCACAGTGACATGTTTTGCCTCTGCTGATACCTTTCATCAACGCATTTCATCAACACAACAGAGCAATATAGGAAATTACATAGAATCCCCTCTGTCTATCTCCCTCAGCCTTATTCCTGGAGGTCTCTGGCTGCTGGGCTGTAGGTATTCCAAAAAACAAGGAGCAGTTCTCTCTTCCCTTTCATCTGCCAGCCCCTAAAGGACAGGTCATATTTAGGGTCTCTGCCCGAAAATCAAGCCTGAGTGGTGAGAGGTGTCCAGCTCTCAATTTTGCCCTTCCTCTCCCCTTGACCCGCTTAGAGGATCTCTGACTAAGTTCCTTCTCTGCTGTGAATCTCACTTCTCCGTTTGATTACCTTCATCCCTTGAGCAGCCTGTGTGCCCACCTGGGGCTGCGGCTTGCTTCAGGTGGCAGGTGGCTACCATCCTCTTGCTGACTACAACCTTCATTTCAGATCACACTGCCAACAGACTTGAGGGCCACGCTGGGCTCTTTCAGCTCTTTCTCCTTTCATTCTGTGGCCTGTTCCTGGCCCTTCCCTCACTTCGTATTTTGGCTTTGGCCTGGTGCCTACTGGTGTCAGCGTGCTAACTGGGTGCACAGGAGGCTGGGCCTCTCCTCTCTCCTGTAGCCTCAGGCAGCTGCACTGGCCTAGCTGTCCTCCCTTTCCATATGTCCTCTGGGATGTGCTGATCCCTTTCTGTACTAATTATTAGTACAGTACTAATTCCCCCAGCCCCAAATCCTTATTACTTAATTCCTTAACTTTGACAACCTACAGTTACCAGGCCTCTTGCTTTATCTCCCTCCAGTCTTTCCAGCTGAATCACTCGGAACCATGTGCTCCGTCACAGGCGGTCCCTTTTCATCTCCTGTCAGTACCTTTCTTTCGCTTTTTACATCAAGTTCTAGTTTCATGTCTCATCTGTGGCTTGCACTGCATTGGCTTCTGCCCGCTTTTCTCCTTCTCGCATTTCATCTCCCTGTGCCAGTCAGTCTCCCCACTCTGCTCACCCCACCATCCCCCTTCCTGTCTCTCTCCTGGTCAGGTTACCCATCCGTCCGTATCTTCCATCTACTCTTTCCCTCCAGAGCTTCCTCTAAGCCTCCCTGTAAACATGCAATTCATCAACCAAACCAATAAACAATTCTCTGCTCTCCTGTTCAACCACAGAAACGTTAAAAAAAAAAAAAAAAGAGTAAAGTCTCAAAGATTGTGATGGTCTAACAAAACAAACAAATGAATTTTTTATTTATTATCATTTCACATCCAAGTATCTCCTAGGATCTATATAGAGCGCCTGATACATGACTTACATGAAGTAAGCACTTCATCTGGAAATAATTGTTTGCAGGACCTTCCCCACCCTCCCCAGGATTGTAAGGTCTCCAAGATAGGGCTGTTGCCTTTGATTCGCCTATAAAATAAAATGTACGGTTATGATGCACATCAAATGTGATGCATTATAATGTCTTGGTTAATAGTGACGTCAGTGTGATGATGATTAATAACATTATCTCAAGCAACTGGTGTCTATTTTAATAAAGGAATGCCTTCCCATGAATTGGGACTAATAGCTAATCTTTTGCCTTCCATTTTTTACATATTTTAGCTTTAAATTGTGAAAAACCATTCTAATCTTCTCTGTACCAGATTTTTATGCTGCCTCAAACTGGCTACCTGTTTCTTTTAATTGTGTTCAAGAGACATTTCTGAGCTGGAGGGTAAGAAACAGGAAAGGAAGGGTTCATACAAGGATATGAGTTGTTCTGAGTCATCTTTGGAGCCTACCATTTTTCCACTCACTTTAAAAACACACAAACAAACAAACAACAAAACCTGGTTTCTTTGTGCTTTTTGTGCAGTGTGATGAGGGCATCTTGTGTCACTTTATGTAGTATCACATGCTGAGATGTTTGCTATCCTCAGATAACCTGAAGCAACATGATGCTCTTAGAAACAGAATTGCAGATGGTATTTCATATCTAATGCATCAGGAGTCCTCTAATAGCCACAAAAAGGCTTGAAACATTTTTGTTCTGGTTACTGAGTAGATTTTAAATGGACAAATTCAGCAGAAGCGTGATGTACTCTTTTAAAATGCTTTTTGCCTATCTTTCATGTCCCCCATGACTTTGCCATAAAAATTCACAACTGTAGAAGTTTGTTGCCCTTGCATGTTGACAACATGAAATGAAGGGCATACAGAGGCATTTTGGAGGTACTCCTTTTTACAGTAACGTGAAAGAACCTCACTCAGCCTTTACCTCCACCACTACGTATAACATACATGTGTCTTTTTCAATTGACACAGACACATTTCACATATCTGTGCTGTCACAGCTATTGTGAGGGTAAGGCTGTACCGCTCAGGGTGCCATGAGTCTGTTTTAGTGCCCTTTCAGTGACCTCTGATGTTGCCTGGGTCACTAGATTAGATGCACTAATGCATCTAGCCTGTAGTTTTCTAGGGCCATGACTCCCCTGCTCAATCAAAGCATCCTTGATTACAACAGCAACTTTCTGCTGGTATAATGTATGGCTCCAGATTACAGCAATGTTCATGTTTGCATGCAGAAAGGGGGAAGGGAAGGATCCATAAACTTCTCATTAAAACAAACTGCAGTCACGAGAGGAGCTTTTTTTGGATGAGAGAGACAGGAAACTTGCACTTGATCTGCCCTGCTCTTGCCAGTGGGTTTCACTGCAGTCACTTGGAATTACTAGAGAGAGCTAATTCAGCTAGTTAAGGCTGTCAGAAGATATATTTGAATTAATTAAAACAAAAGTTTTTTAGGTAATTTTACCTTGGCACCGTGTTATAAATAAGCAATAGCAACAGTTGGAAAGATGAGTTCTGGAAATGTTTAGAAAGTATACATTATGCTATTTGGAGTAATAAATGTTGTTAGTTAGTTTTGAAAAATACAGAAAATAACATCAAACATACAAGTAATCTTTCCTTTGAAGACATTACAACCAATACAGGAATTCACATGATTTTCCAAAATTGCCTAAGTATACTTTTATACGATAGCTCATTAAGAAACTATTATAATTTATTGGGTTTTACAAATATTTGAAACAATTGTTATGTATATATAAAAATGTCAAATCCCAAGTAGTGTTCATTAGTAGCATAATTATTACAGAAATATTATTTTCATAGCTATTTTATGTGCCATGTGTGTTCATATGTATTCATGTAAGTAAATGTTAGCTTTTCCTCTTCTTTGATATGCACATTTCAAGATGTGCCCAGGCCTTCCTTTTCACACAGGAGTGGAGCAGTCTGCAGCTGCATCGGTACAAGCAAACTCAGTATTTTCAACTGGTTTTTGTCTAACCTTATTACACCTCCCTAGTCGGAAACCTCCCTGGTTAGACAGTGCAGCACCTTCCACTTGCAAAAGACCACACTGAAGGGCCCACCCCTAATTTGTTGTCTTATTTAGCCTGAAGGGAAAGTCCTCACAACTGGAGAGCAGAAGCAATGCTGTTTCTCTTCAGAGAAACAACTCAACTGTGCTGTGGCATATACTGTACACTTAATCTGAGACATATTTTGCTAAAAACCTCAAGTTATATTCAACATATGGCAGAGGATCATTATTTTAAGTCTTTAAGTCAAACCAGATATCCAGTTGGAGGTGGATCTGTCATGATCTGGCAACATTTTCTTTGAGCGCTCAATTTTAACAAGTGTAAAAAGGAATTAAAACTTATACTAAAGCTACAGTGGTGTGTTGCAATGGTCTCATGAGGGCTTCTTGGTAGCCTTTTATTAATGTCCTGCTACTAAAATGACTGGAGATTAGGATTGTTTCTAATGGCATTCACCTTCTCTCATTACTCTGCTAAGCCAACCTAGTCAGAAATGACATATGGACTCATAAAAATACTTCTGTAAAGCAAATTTTTCCCCCCAAAAAACAAACCAACCCTCTTTGGTACAAGCTGGTTTATCCCAAATGTCAGGCATTAAAAACATTTGGAATCAAGTATCTGCAAGGTCTTTACAGTCATTTTTATGTTATACAGGCTGAACAACATTATGTTTTGGGCTTCAGATTCACTTTGAAACTGTGTGCACTGGTTTTGGCTGCGGTAGAGTTAATTTTCCTCATACTAGCTAGTGTGGGGCTAGGTTTTGGATTTGTGCTGGAAACAGTGTTGATAATTCAGGAATGCTTTAGTTACTGCTAAGCAGTGCTTACCCAGCGTCAAGGCATTTTCTGCTTCTCACCCCACCCCACCAGTGAGCAGGCTGGGGGGGCACAAGAAGTTGGGAGGGGACACAGCCAGGACAGCTGACCCAACTGACAACAGGGATATCCCTTACCATATGACGTCATGCTCAGCATATACAGCTGGGCTGGAAGGAGGAGGAAGGGGGGAGGCGTTCGGAGCGATGATGTTAGTCTTCCCAAGTTACTGTTGCGGGTGATGGAGCCCTGCTTTCCTGGGGATGGCTGAACACCTGCCTGTCAATGGGAAGTGGTGAATGAATTCCTTGTTTTGCTTTGCTTGCATGCACGGCTTTGGCTTTACCTACTAAACTGTCTTTATCTCAACCCATGAGTTTTCTCACTTTTACTCTTCTGATTCTCTCCCCCATCCCATTGGGGCAGGATTGAGTGAGCAGCTGTGTGGTGCTTAGTTGCCAGCTGGGGTTAAACCACAACACTGTGTTATCATCCATCGTCTGACCTTAAGATGAGCTGCTTTGTCCTGTGCTTCTGCCTGTCTCCCACACTCATTTCTGACTGCTGTATAGTAGTTGGTTGGACAGGGAAGATAAAACAGGTAACTCAGATCCTCGCTTGTCCCTTCTGCAGCACTCACACCAGGCTCGCAGACACCTACTGTAATAAAAGATTAAAACATTTGTGAGACAGCCCGCTCACATTTTGAAAACACAAAACTGATTACGATAGCTAACCTTCCATAAAGTGGCTTGCGTAAAAACAGATACAAACTAAAAGGATAATTGTTAAAAAGAAATAGCAAATAAACAAGCAGACCCAAGTAGGTCAGGACAGGTGTATTTGCCTGAGATCTTAACTGTGCTGTAATTAAGTGACAGCATAATCAGCCCTGATTTGCAACCACGTGACCATGGTCAGACCCAGAAAACAATTGATGAGATACACATAACAGATGTGGAAAAATGGTTTGGGAATATAGTACGATTGTGGGATTGTCATACCTTCAAATTAGAGGTATCTGTCAGGTCCACAATATGGCAATAGATGTTACTAGAAAGCCTGGGGTATGCTAATCTGTGTTTGAATTTAGGCAGGACTGGATTATAAGAATTAAATCTGCATCTGTTGTGGATTTTAACTTCCTGAAAATCCAGGTGATCTGGACTCAATCTAATTCAACTTTCTTAAAATGAAAAATTTACTTACTTTCAGCAAATCGTAAGTAATATAAACTGCAAAACAGACTGACTTCATGAATAACTAAGAACTCTATCTTGCAAAGTCCTCTTCCCAGGAAGGAACAACTTTTCTTTCTCCTTCCATTTTTAACAGTTACTCATTAAACAATGTTTGGAAAAAAGTAAGCTGCAAGTGTTTTCAATGCTTATATTACAGTATTTATTTTTTTATTAGCAGTGGTGATTTTACACTCCCAAATATTTCTTTGTAAATGTTGGCTGAGTATTTGAGGTTAGCATACTTAAGTAAATGTTTAATGAAATAAAGGAAAAATATTACATGTTCATAGTCATTGCCTGATATCAGGCAGCCAGATTCAAAGCCTTCACTGAACTCAGTGTTATTTGTTTCTCCCAAGTATCACAAATTCCATCAGCACCTTGAGGAGCAATGCACACAAAAAGACTTTTTTTTTTTTTAAACTTTTGGGGTAGAAATTCTGTTGTTTGATGTAAGGGCTTTTGCTATTCAATTTGCTTCCAAATTTGAAAAAAAAGGAGTGGAGAAGATGAATGACGCCTCTTTTGGGGAGTAATGTATCCATCCCGTTGTATGTTTTGTTTCCTGCATAAGATCATGATTATTATTCCGTCTTTCTTCTTAAGACATGTCTAAAATCCTAGTTATGTAACTTGCTGAGAGGTTATTACCAGTATGTATAGACTGTGTGTTGTGTAGCAGGTGTCTATGTTTATTATGAAAAACTGAAGTTTAAAAACTGCAATCAGTACTTAGTCTGTCTCAGCTTTCAGCTTGGCCTCCTCTACCCCAATATGAGATCTCAGCGAGGGACCAGGCACTGCTCTCATTTTCTACAGTGCAATTTTGCTATGCCAGTGGAGTTACTGGAAGTCTAGGATACATGAGAGTGTATTTTGGCACCAAAAGTCTCTATGCAGGGAAAAGAGGATGGTATGCTTTTACTGATCAGCAAAGCTGCATTGATGCTGCTGAGAAGGGGAGCTGTAACAGGGAGCGGGCACTGAGCTACCTGATGGGCTCCAGCTGTGCCACAGATTATCCTTTGGTTAACATCAGTGCAACTGTGGGTGAAAGAGGATTTTTCCAGTTTTCCCTTAGGGACGCAAAGAGCAGCCTGTAGGGAATGACAAAGTGTTTTGGTGGATGTGTCTCTCAGACAGAAATTCTTTGCAGCTAACTTTTATTTCAAGCCTTGGATGAAAGAGTAAGTGGGTCAGAGACACAGAGAGGCAGCTCAGGCAGGATAGGAGACTCAGCTAAGTGACCACCTCTGTTGTGTGTGACCACCAGCTGGCAGAAAATCCTTAAAATAATGTTTTTCTTTGCAGAAATACTAGCTTAATTGTATACTGCCTATATTTGATGTTAGCTGACCCTTTTCCTTATAAGTATTGGTGATGTTACCAGGATTTCTGCTTGTATGAATGACTTGAAATAAATTTGGATTTAGAAAAGATTTGCATTTTATTTTCCTCTGTCTTTGCAAAAGTAGAAATACTGCCTGCCCTCCATTTCATTATGCAGTACAGAGGGAGAATAAACCAGCTGCAGCCATGTCATAGCAAGACAAAACCAGGACCAGGAAATCTCATACCTCTGGATTCAAACTGATGTGGAATAGCTGGGGTATTTCCAAACTATGAAAGTTTTTATTTGAAGGCAATTTAAAAATATGTATTTAAAAAATGGCCCAATCCTGGTTTGTTTCTTTATGATGCATCAAAAAACCCTGAGAAGACTCTTTGAAATATTATTTCTGAGCATTCATTACCTTTTCAATATCAATAGTATCAAGTTTGATCCTCCCCTATGTTCATTATGTAACTTCTTGGTGATTTATTCTGAGTTTGCTGTTCTGCATGAATGTTTAACAAGATAGCCTTTCTTCAAAATGGATGCCAAAATCTTGCTTACATTGGTGGGTTTTTTTCAGTTGTCTTGCAGATTACAAAAATACAAAATACTTCAATTTGCCTGTTTTTGAAGGAGTCTGTCTTGTTAAAAATATTTGTAGTCCCTAAATAAGACTGGACAGGTGGAAATACCTGATTATGTATTATAGATTATGGTTTAGTGGCATGATGTTCTTAATTATGATGAAACCAAATATTTTATTAATTTTCTTCTTTTTCTTTCTTTGTTTTGTACAGTTACATTGACTGACCTCCCACTAAACACTTGCATATAATAGGAAAAACTCCAATAAGGTACTTAAAATTCGTGAAAATGAAGTACAGGATCCCTCCCTTAACCTCCCCAGGAGCACTAGGAAGAAACAGTGAAATGCAACTGGTCTGGCCATGTTCAGCAGGTACCTTCCACAACTTTCAGTAGGGAATCCAACTCTGAGAAGTGTTAAGCACGAATACAAAAATATCAGGTTCAAGCAAACACAAATCTTTGTTTGACATAAATGTAACAGACTCATGGAGCACTGATACAGACAGCAGAAGTTTGCCAGCATTCCCTGTTACCGATGTGCTCATCAATCAACATCACATTGTGCTCAGTGTTGTACAGTGCCAGAAGAGCGCTTGACTGAAGAGCTTGTAATAGAACCTGGAGGCTAGACAAAGTAAGCAGAAAGTAAAATATATTTAAACAAAACAAGGGAAGAGTGGCTAATTACATCTGAGCTGCATCCCTACTTGCCAGAATTCTAAGGAGGAGGAGGACACAGGGGGATTCTTGTAGTTTCCTGCAGTTTTATGATTTTAGGTCTAACTTTGTGTCCACAGCAGTGATTCCCACACTGAAATTTATGGATCACCAGGGAACTGTGAGGACATGGTAGACTGTCTATGGAAATACAGTATTCTGCAATGTTTTGGAGTAAAAAATATTCAAGTAAAAGTTTGATGACAAGCAAGCAGAGTGTTTCCTTGTCATTGAAGAGTTACAAAGATCTTTTGGCCTAAAAAGTTTGGAAACCTTTATGGATTTGCATTGTTTGGTGGTTTTTCAGCCCACTAGTACTGAAAATTAATACAGCCACCTTTTGGAACATTTTGGTTTTCTTTTTTGAAAGGTTTTAATAAAAAATTATTTCTTACTCTACTCATTTGTGGACTCCACCTAGTTTTGGCAATTCACTCCATAGTTCTTAAGCAATGTACATCATATGTAGGCTGAAGCACTAATAATAAAATTGGAGCTTAGTAACACATGACAGATCTCTGAAGGAAAAAAAAAGGGGATCTCGACTTGATAATCTTGGCCACGCAGTAACTACAGCACTAACATGCTGGCTATAGAAAGAATTGCATGCTGAGTCTTCTGTCCTGGCAGTCCTGGTGGAAAGCTGAAGCTCTGGACTTTTCTATATAGACATGTAATAAGAATATTTTCCTCCTTCACCATTGTATATGTGTATTTAAGCCTGTGTATTTTAAGTTTTTAAGATTCTTTAGCCCTGTAATCAGTACAAGCCAAGTCTGAGATCCCAGGGCTAAGAAAAGAAAACTTTAAGACCTCTGGGACTGAACCGAAAGCCAGCTAGACCAAGAGGAAAAGACCTGTAAAGAAGGTATTGGGGCTGTTGCTTGTGGAATATATGTTTTTCAGGCAAGGTCTCAAGAAGGAAAAGAAATGGAATCAGTGTTTCCTTGGCCTCAAATCAAAAAGCTCCCCTTGCGAATCTGGACTATGAGGCAGTCCTTCATGAAAAGGCAAATAGTTTTGGAGTTCAGCAATAGAGGGGTCTTGAAAGGCTTTTCAGACACGTTGAGCCAAGGTTCAAAGGGGCAATGATTTCATGCCAAGGAGCAGAAAAAGCTGAAATGCAACATATGACCATCAACCCCACAGCTGAACATGGAAGAAAACATTTTGCAGAAAATGAAAAGGGAGAAGAAAGCTTATGCAAAACAAGGAACAATGCCACTGGTGTGGCAGCTGGAATAGGAATGGAAAATGTGCATTGATTTGCAAACCCTCCACTGAAATATGCCAGCAAAGGAAAAGCATGGGTTACAGAGTTCAGGGTCTCAGATGATGGAGGAAAGTTGTTCTGAAAAGCACAGAAAAAAGGAGGAAGCTACAAATGCAAAATGAAGACGGTTAAAAAAATACTTAGGAATGACACTCAGAGATGCAAGTGAAGTTAACAACTGAACTTCTGCAATGGAAAGATGCCAATGAGGCACTGTACTTAAAGATTCAAGATGAGACCGTGCATACCTGGCAAGTAACAAGTCCCAGCCCTACAAAAATACAATCCAGGGACAATTGCCAGCTGGAGCAAGAGTTTACGGGAACATGCCAGCTCTCATTGCAGTTAGACAGAGCAACCATGCTGGTGGCCACCAGGCCACCAGTCATCTGGCACACTCGCAGGAGTGGGATTGGTTTGGGACAGACTGACCGGTGAGGCAGTGGGAGGACACAGCATCTGTCAGACAACCCACAGTGTTGGCTCATCTTTTGAGGGGAAAACAGACCAGTGGAAGAGCTATAAAACGTGACAGCAGATGGCATTATTTGTAGAATCAAAGAGCCAGCAGTCTGAGCTGAGGCCCTAAAAACTGTAGGGAAGAAAGGGGGCAGACTCAGACTCTGCATTGACCCCAAGGATCTGAGCGAGAACATTAAAAGGAAACGTTTCCACTTGCTTGCAAATAACAACATGTGTGCTGGGAGAGTGGGAGCCAAATTCCTAAGCAAATTTGTTGCCTTGGCAGGTCTTTGGCAGAGTCTCCTGGACACAGAAAGCCAAAAGTATTGCCTTCTCAGTAAACTGCTTGGCAGATGCTGCTATGTAAGGTCGCCTCTGGGCACATGTCTAGGACCAGAAATGGTTCTGCTGGCACTGTTACAGCTAAACTGCTACTAAACTACTGAAGGTTTGTGGTTGCCATATTGAAGTAACTGTTTCACCGGGACTCCTAATGTCACTGGAAGAGGCCTTTCCCAGAGAACTGAGGGGCAAGAAGGGACTCAGAAGACTCATCCCACCCCATATTTCCTGTGTGATCTTGCATGTCATGTCTGTTAAAGGAGTCTTTTGCAAGTGAGTTGTGGGGATCAAAATGTGCCAGAGAGTGAGGAACTCAAGTACTGTGCTGAGGGAAGCTGGAGAAAACATTGCTCTTCTCCTCCCTCCCTCAACTGTCATGACACAACTATGAAAAATAGAAACATGGATGGCATTTTTCCTGACTACTGCGGGAGTTGCCAATATTGAGAAGAAAATTGTCAGCTGGTGAAAACGGGCCCAAAGCAGCTCTGCTGACTCACACCCACTGAAGACTTGGCCATACCAATATTTTAAACGAGGCATTAATTGGATAATAGCAATTTGGTCAGAAAACTAAGAGAGCTGAATTTGGCATGGGTGACCACCCATGGCTCTGCTCTCCATTCCTCCCCAGGGGCTGCGGAGCTCTGAACGGCAATAGCTTGTAAATCTTTGTGCCTGCTCTTCTTCAGTACGGCCTGCCCAGGACAGCCCTGTCTCCTGCCTTTGCAAAACCTTGCGCCCAAGCCTTTCCCAAAGCAAATGATGCATCATGCTGGCTGGTTTGGATGCTGGCAGGTCCTGCTGGCTTGCAGCTGGCTTGTTTTTACCTGCCGTTCATGTCACCTGGGCTATCGTATCTTCTGCCTCGCGCTAACACAGCTGTCTTTTCTGTTGTGTAAGAAAGTAAGTGTCCTGCCCCAAATTGCTTGCCTTTAGTAAAAAATTGAGTAGCAAATGCCAACCATTCTGCAAAATCTGCTTGCTTCAAACACCACATTGATTCAGCTCACACTCATTGTACTGCAGGGTGAAGGTAACCTCCAGACAGCCTGGGTAGTGGCGCTGCCTCTAGCCACAGAGTAAGGCACAAGCGAGGCGAGCAGCTTCACGGCAGCCCAGGGGAGAAGACCACCAGGAAGAGGGCTGCTGCCACTTCTGTACCCAGGCCATCCCCAGCCACTGCTGGGGCTGCTGACGAGGGTGCCAATTAGTGCCAGTCGTGCAAGTGGTTCCCGCAGTGTGGACACCTGTCTGGGACAGAGAGCACTGAAATCACCCACGCATCTCACAGAGGTCACTGAGCAGCCATTCGATGCTAATAACTTTTGGTCACTCTGACTTGGGCCGCAATCGAACCATTGACCTAGAGGTGAAAGGCTGTATATCCCATTACCAATCTGCTAAACCAGCCAGTCTCCTTATTACTGCAATTTTAATTAACTGAGCCAATGACATGAAAGCTGAAGGGAGGAGGAGCAGGCAAGGAAGCGAGAACACATTGGCTTTTACACAAGATTTGTTTCTTTTGAGTGGATTCTGCTTTTTGTTGAACAGTCTTGTTCTAACCTGCACTGCCAACGAGACAATCCCCAACCTGCTGCCCAGCACAGGACCAGACCATACAGTGTCTGTTAATAGACAAATGGGTGAAACACTGCTGTTGCCCCCCCTTTATAATGCAGCCCCTGGTAAGACAGTTCCTGACATCAAGAAGATCTGAATTTTCCTCTCATCAGGAACATTCCTTAAAACACAGAAAAAATGAAAGGAAGTCCCAACACGATAAATTCTGATACAATCTGTTTCTGGAACAAACAAACAAAAACCTGTTTCGTCTCAAGTTCCTGGATGCTAGGGTCCAGAGAAAGCCTGCCTTAATGCTGTCTGTAACAGGGATGTGCTCAATAAGCAGAAAAGTGGATGTCTGTCATGAGCAAGTGATTTGACCAGCCCTAAGCTCAGCTGATACAAGTCACTGGGAATGGCTCCACACTTTTTTGAAAGAGGTACAAAACACTATCCTTCTCTGGTGAGAAATCATGTCATTGCTAGATGCAGAAGAAAAAGAGAAAATTGCAATTTGTTCGGACTTTGGCAACAGCACACGTCATTTCCTCACCTGCTCCGTTCCATGAACTTTAGTCAGCATCTCTGCTGCTGGTTGGGAGCACTGGAGGGAGGATGGCAAGCCCTACAGGAACTCTGAGGTTGCCGTTCTCTGTTTCAATCATTCATTTATCACCAACAGGTTTTCGGGCAGCAAGAACTTCTGTAGCTTTCCTGTGGTATCTATCACCATCACTTGAATGATGTATGCAGCCTCTGGATTCAGAAACAGGGGAAGCATCAAACTCTTGAGCAGTTCTGCTGCCTTGTCCCCTGCCTGCATGTGGATCTTGCAATGGAATTAGAGAGCAGTTGGAATTGCTCCTTTGTGCTCATGTGCTTCCTTACCCAAGCACCTACATTTCAAACAGCATCCACTCCACTGCCGAGCCTGGAGTGCTTCATGCTTGTTCTTGCATGTGTGTTTGATAAGTCACAGCATGACTATTTTTTATGTGTGATGATTATCCACCACGGTCTAATCCCACAACACAAATGACAGACAGAGAGTCCCTAAAACGCAGCAGCTCGTAGGGGTCTAGCATCCTGTGAAAACCCTGCTCCTCGCAGGCTGTTCCTGTCTCCAGCAGTGCAAGCACAGGGGGAGGCCAATCACAGCTTGATTCCAGTCCCCAGCTGTCTGCAAAAGCCTCCCTTTGCTTGGGGCCTCACACACAGTACAGGCCAATCCTTAGTGCAGGGCTTCCCGGCAGCAGGGAACGGCTCAGCTGAAAGCCTGTGCAAGCCCTCGTATGCATGAGTGTCTTTGATGCTCTCTTGCCTTGTTATTTCAAATTCTTTGCATGTGTAACAGGTCTAGAAAGAGAAAATGAGCAAAAGGAAGCCAGGGCTAAACTGTGCTTTTAATTATACCTGTGGTTGGGATGGAAAGTAAAGTATTAAGTAAACCCAAGCTATGTGTGCCCTACTGGGTCTTCTCCTTTCCCTCCACCACTCTGCCGTACCCTGTGGACTCTCCTCAAGATGCACTAGCTTGTTCTTTGATAGTCTCCATTTTCCTCTTGGCACCCCTCCAGAGCGCAGCCTCTCTCTGTGCCCCGCTGCTCTGCTATCCTTTGCTGACCCCTCTCTCCCTGTTGCCAAAAGAGGCGTTAAAATTGTCACTGCTCAGACCCAGGAATTTGTGGCACTGTGAGGAGACAGATCAGAAATGCCAGGGCAGCTTCACAGCTCAAAATGGGGGGAGTGACAAGGGGTGAATTGTATTAGGAAGGTAAGTAGCAGCATCCCTGCCAATGAGCTACTATTCAATTCCTATACCAGTCTCCATCTGACGATCAAAGTGCTGGAGGTCTGAATATAGGAACTGCACTGCAGCATCAAAAATGTTGTCAGGGGAGATATGACAGCTGCTTGGGAGAGTCAGTGCAGTATTTCTAGAGAAACCTCCACGTTACAGGTTGGAGTCAGGTCCCTGTCCTGGCATGCCTGCTCTCCTGCTGCTGTGCTCAGGTTTGTTAGGTGTGCTCCTAGGCAGTGACCAAGAGGCAGTGAGGAAAAGCATCTCCATTTGCATCTTTGCTGGCCCTGAAGGTGTGAGTGTTCGTCCTCTGTCCCAGTGTAAGGCCAAAGAGGGCCATCTTAGCCACGAGTGCTTCTTGCCACCCCTCAGCAGCTGGCTGCTGGAGTTTCTGTACAGCTCACCACCCAGCCTGCCTAGCTGAGGCAACACAACTTCTTGGAAAGTGGGCTCTTTGCTGGTGGTCTGGTCTCAGAAGGCATCTGCCTGTGCTCAGCGGATGCTGGAATGGTAAACAGTGCATTAACTCATTGGATGGCCCACAAATTAAGGCAAAAGCTCAGATACAGAGACAGGCCTAACACCATGACTGCTCTTTGAGCAATGAAAAGCATGGTTTCAGACTGTGTTCACTACAGCCTCCTGCTAACGTGAGCAGGGAGTAAGCCATTAATAGCACTGGCTTTTATGCTATTAGACTGAAAGCTTCAAATTTAACAACCTGTTGAGATGAATGAGACACTTCACCCACTTCAGAGCTCTTTCCCGGGCTGCTGGCAAACTCAGCATGACAAAGATTTACACTTGGTTCCTCTTTTCAATAATTTGTTGTCATACCCATCATGGCTAAAATGTGTGTTATACATAGAAAAGAAACTCTAGATCCTAGAGCACATTTCTTGCCCAGGAGCTAGATGCCACAGCAAATTCCACAAGCACAGAAGCACAACCCTGGGTTATGCTTATAACACATCCATATCTCAGACAGGCACAGAGCGGATGTTTTGTATGCTGATCTACAAAAGCCTGCCACAGAGGATTTATCTCCTCCTTAGTGACAATGCACTCTGCTTTACCTCTGCAGGGCTAGTTATTGGGAAACACTACAGCCCAGGTCCCCAAAGCAGACCTCTCCAATGATACCCTCCCTCCAAGAGTGTGAGATGATGTTGTAGCCTGGAGCGCTATCTGACACATCACAATAAATTGTGCAGAAGAGGTCCTGGCATGCTCTGCAGCTGGCAGATGCTCTGCTTAGCAGAGCAGTGTGGAGGGCAGAGCCTGGTTCAGTGTCTGTGCTGGTTTTGGCTGGGATAGAGTTAATTTTTCTTCATAGTAGCTAGTATGGGGCTATGTTTTGGGCGGTGGCACAGCGCTGCAGACTCTCCCTGGCAGGAACTGCACTGTGAGGTACAGCTGGATGGGCACAGCTGGATGAGCACAGCGGATGGCAGCCACAGCTGGTGTGGGAGACAGAGAGGGAGACAGCAGGACTGCACCACACTAATGTGTGAAAGACAGTCTTAGCCGTGGGAGAGCACGAGGAGAATGGGAGTCTTAACACTAGAGATTTGACAGGACTCAGAAGTCTTGTGGAGGTCTTGCTCCCACTTGCTTCAGTGAGTTTTGCCCATCAGTGTTTCTCAGAACATTTTGAATGGGAAATACTTTGGCAGCATTGCTGGGTTTCCTGTGTTCTCACTGCTCCTCCACCTTCCCCCAGTGGCCTGTGGGTCTCTACACCAGATGCTTTCACTCCTGGCCTACTGCAGTACTTGGAAATCGTGGTTCCTGGATGCCCCCACAAACCTCTACACCTTGCTATGAAGTGAGTTAAGCTCATGTACTTTTCCCTTTACTTTGATGCTCACCAGGTTTGGACTTCTCTTTACCTGCTGCGAAGGTCTTCACATGACCTTTGTTCACATCAACATCCAGCCACTAAAGACAGCATCAGACTAACACCCCTGGGGACCAGGCTCACACCACACACAAGTGAGCCAAAAGAAAGACCATGCCCTTGGCCATCGTGGTCCCAGGCGCTGCCACTGCAATGTCCAGAAGTCACAAGAGCCTCCTTGGACCACCACTCCAAGCTGGCAGCCTTCCCTGGGGGCTGCAGGCAAGGGCCACCCGTAATGTCGTCTACCTGCAGATACCTCGCCACAGACATGGCAGAGGCCAGGAACAGCACCAGACTAAAACTAAGCATCTGAAATGGAGCTGCAGCAGACAGCAAGAGACAGTCCTGAGGCAGCAGAGTGCCAGAAACCTTCCAGGAGTTTGACTGCATTTCAAACAGGATGTGAATGCTAACCATAAAACTTGGACCCTCTGGGGCATTTTGGCTTTCCAAGTACTGGAGATTTGAGAATCATTGGCTACTTTTAAGCAAGAAGAGGAGGGCTCAGGGCACTCCAGCAATGAAGGCCACTAGAAGGTGCAGGAGAGGAGATCCTGCAATCCTGACCCAGTGCCTACCCCAGGTGTCTTTCAGCCCACTTGCTGCTTCCTGTTTAGGTTTTGTCTGGTTGATTCTGGACATGGCATGAGTTCCTGGGCGCTTTACCACACTCCAAAACCCAGCCTAGACCTGAGGTGGAGAAATACCCCAGCTCTACCACTGCCATACCCCTGGCATGATGTTCCCTTCCATCCCCCCATGCCTGGCTCCCTGAGCTTGCCACTCTCAGGCCACGTAGTAGATGTTTCATTTCCCAGGGGGAATGCCATCGGTGCAGCAAGGGCTTGTGTCCCTGCCCTGTGTGTGATCACCAGTCATGAGTTAAGCTTCAGCTAATGCATCAAGGGTTACCAAACTGCATTTTAGCTCAGAAGAGTGGGGCAGCATCCCTCAGTTCCCAGGACACCAAATTAATTTCCCTGGATAGCAGGTTCTCCGCTGACCCTGCACAGATCATTGCTCCTGTCCTGGAGTTAAGGACTTGTGTAAACATACCTCACTGGGTTTCCCTGGGCCTGGATGAAGATGACATTTTTGTCAGTCTGGAGTGGTGTGACTCACTGTCATGTTATCCAGTGTAACTGTTACCTGCTCACCAACAGAGTGGTCCCCAGCAGGATGGACCACCCACCACCCAGCTCCATCTTCTCCCTGGCTGTGGGCTCTTTTCCCATTGACCTGCACTTAATGCCCTTCTTCCCTCCTTTAAATGCCTGCTGTCCCCAGGAACATGCAGACATGACATGCCATCACCAGCACACAGACTTTTCTCCTGCTGCTTTACTCACTGCTCCTGATGTACTGCTGGTCTGTACTTCTCAGGCATGGCTACCCAGACCAGACCAGCATCAGGGAGAAAGGCTGGAGCAGACAGTTGCTGGAGCAGACAGACTAGACCACCAGCCTCAGATTGTTTAAAGCAAGGGAAATATGCTGGTGCTGCTGTACTTTAAGTAAGGGGAAGGAAAGACACTTTATCTGCCCTCCTGCAGCTCCCATTTTCTTGTTCAAGGAGTTTTGGTTTCCCTGGGGGAAGCTGGACCACCCAAGGATGTAGCCACACTCTGGAGCACAGAGGAGGGTGAACATCTGCTGGCAAATACAGAAGGGTGGGAAGGAGGGACAGCAACAACAGGGGAGAGACAGTAAATGCTCAAGTCATAGGCTGCAGAGAGCAAGCAAGCTCAACAAACGTCCATGATGTGGATGAAATCTTGCATCCAGGGGGAGAGGAGAACTGTACCTGTAGTCATTTCTGCATGCCCACATCACTGAAATTTATGCATCTAGTCACACTAACAATTTTTAAAAACTAATTCACATGCTTTTTTCACTTGCCTTACAAAAAAGCTTTCTGCACATCCCCTAGACCCTTGCAAATGTCCTCTGACATGCCAGTGGTGGAGTGCAAATGTCCTCTGACATGTCAGTGGTGGAGTGCATGAAGTCTTTATGGCATGGCATAGAGGTCCTGCTGGGATTCACTGTGATCTCAGCCTCTAACCTCAAGTTTCTTCATTTTAAACATCTGCATGTTTGCACACATCTCTTAATAGCTTTACATGTGGGTTCTCTGTAAACAAGAGGCGTTTTGTTTTGGGTGGTTTATTTTCACTTTTTCATTTTTGGCAAATGCATTTTTCCTTCATTCAGCTGACTAGTTTTCATTAGCATCTCTAGCAGAGTGAAGGCCTGAGGATGTAGGCTGCAGGGGAGAGTGGCCAGTGCTGCTAAAACTATGGGCTGAGGGTGTGGGCAAGCTGTGGAAGGCAACATTTGAAATCAAGAGATGTTTTATTGCTTGCAAAGCAAAACACACAATGGGGTAACACCACAAGCACTGAGGATTTCCGCACAGTTTGCCAACACGCCCTTTCTGGTTTTGCTCTCACAGCAAAGTGAAAAAGCTACACAACACTCATCGTCCTATACTGGGTGCCTTCCCCTCCCCGAGCATCCTGTCCTACTTGGCCTTGGCCCTCAGCAGTGCTATGCCGAGGGCAGCTGGCATGCAAGCATCTGGTAGGGAACAGCCCTGGGTCTAATGGCAAGGGACTGCTGCTTTGCATTCGAGCATCCGAAAGACATTTATTTTGCTTTCCTTATCAGTGTTCTCCCTAACCCGCTCTAGTTGTCCAACTTCAATCTTAAAACATGAGCATTACCCCATGTATAACATTATTTTTTATCAGTATTATGGGGTCTCAAAACACAGCAGTGACACAAAACATCTCTGACATCTGTTACAAGAGAGAAGGAAAAAAATTTTCTTGTTTCAAATCCACCTCTAACAATACATTTCAGAAAGTCCTTTCAGATTGGGAGACACCCCCCAGAGTAGGTTTTTCCACCAAAGTTGATAAAGAAGGGGGTGGTTTTTGGACCACAGGGCTACTAGTGGCTTCTGATGACATCTTCATGTGCCCTTTAATCTCCTGCCCAAACACTTGTGCTTTACTGTGGTGGGGATAAAATTGCCCCAGGTAAGATTGTGTAAATCTTCATGTGCCCACAGAGACTGGCTGGCTATCTGTGAACTCTGCTATGTATCCAGGTTTTTCCACAAAATAGAGACTCTGTAAGGGGGTTGTGCTTGTGGAAATCCTTGTCTTTTCTGTAGATTCCCTTTCCCCATTGCTGTATGGGCCTACCTTGACAAATGATAGGGATAAGCTATTGTGAAATGACAGTTTTACAAGTTTAAGAGGTTACATTTTCATACATGGATGCCTTCCTAGCTCCTTCTAGCTAATGCTTCCTTACAGATTCCCCTAGGGAAAATGACTTCATCCTTACTGATACAAATGACAACAGGAGGACCTTCCAGCATTTGATCACATGTCTCAAAAATAAAGCCACTACACCACAAAGCATTCACTCTGGGGTACCCCAATGAATGGCATAAAAAAGAAGGTTGAAACTTCTCTTTCCAGTGTCCTGTGCAGCTTCTCTGATCACATCTAGTGATATCATCTAATAGAAATAACTTCAGAAATAGTGTGTTCGTTGGCAGAAAGAGAACTGGCTTTGTTAGCTGAACTGGTTTTCAGAAGACTTGTACAGTAGTTTGCAATAGAAAAGGTACATTTCATAAACGAGGCTCAGTGCTGTTACTTCTAGTAAGTATTTTATCCAAAGCAGCATTTGGAAACTGAGGAAAAGTGAGAGAGGATGTTTAGATAGTGTAATAACTCTGAGTTCATTCCATAACTTAATTAAAGGGTTGTGTGATGCCATTTGTGAGTCTCTCCAATAGGCTACTACCACATGCTGCCTTATGCAGCTTTTCTAACCTTACAGCCACCACCCTGTTTTATCATTTACATGTGTTCAGCTTGGAAAATAAACAACCAGAAAAAGTGAATGGTCTCAAAAAGAGAGAATTGTCTCTGTGTAGAGACAGTGGTATAGCTGTGTGTCCCCATGTGCTCAGTGCAGCTTGTATTGCTTTCTCTTAAACCTTTGGATTAATTTCCTGCTCATAGTACACCAATCCCTCACCAAAGTAAAACTCATGTCAGCTTTAGCATGAATGTTTTCAGAGTCTCTACCTGTGAAGACTACGTCTCTGAGTGGGAAAATAAACACATTGGCCTTCAGTTGGTTCACTGACTATTTTCTCTGCTTACAACACTAATTGTTCTGTCAGTCAGGATGATGGTGGTTTTCAGCACCAGGTCCTGAAAGAAAGAGAGGATAATTTTGACTTTTGTTAGTATCTGGGCTCAGAATACATGGTGGTACCTAATTTCCTCTGTTTTCATAAAGTTAACTTAGAAACCAGGGGAGGCTGGGTAGCACCTTCCAAATGGTCATGAGCTGACACAGACAAAGACGGATTTCACTGTGTCTTTCCTTATGTTTCATATTTAACAGGTTAGGAAGAATATTTCATATAAGCTCACAAGTTTTTGAACTGCACTGTGCTCTCATTTATGTCATTACACTGGGAAGTGACTGCATTTCACATAGGTATAAGAAAGCAAAGCTAGGCCTGTTATTAACATAGCAACACTGACATGCAGGAAAGGTATTTTGAAAATCATAAGATTTTTTTTTTCTTCTAAATTAAGACCTTTTTTGTAAAGGAGGACTTCTGCAGAACTCTAGTAGTACCAATAGGAAAATACCTGTGAGATATACCACAAAATACTGATTCAAATCAGCACCAATTGCTAGTATAAAGCAAATAAAAACCTGTAACCAGTAGTTGAAATTACTTTGCCAAACTTCTGGACCTAGATCCACATCTGTACTGACAGTGTTTTTCTGAAAGTTCAGTGATTTTTTTTTTAAGTGATCAGAGTACCAATGCTGTATTACAGGAGCACAAAGCCCTCTCTGATTAGGTATAAGACAGCGAATATACACTTCTCACACACAAAAAAAAATAAAATAAAAAATGCATCCAGAGTATTTCTTATACAGTAATTTCTCATACAATATGTCTACAACATAAGAAAATGGTGCCAGCATTGTCTCACAAGCCACTCATTTCCTACCTACTTAATGGAACATACTCAGCAACAACTGTTTATCTTTTAATTCCACTTCCCCAAAACATCTCTCTGAGTGTTACAACCCAGAGAAGTTTGGGGGATCTACAGCAGTACGCACTTCCCTGTAGATGGCAATACACTTTATCTATTTGTGTTTACACAAATAGATAAAGCCTCCATCTGACAAAATACTCTACAAGAAACCACAATGTCAATGTGCATATACATTTTGCATAAAGATGGTTACACTGGTGTCATATATATGGAATATAGTGTTCAAGTCACTCACATACCCTCACAGTAGACAGGATTTGCAGCTGTCTAGTGAACTACCTCTGTTCCTGCATCTATTAAGCCAGTTGCAGAAATCGTGCATTGCTTCCTCTTGTGTTGCACCACTTAAACAGTTCACTATAGATTTCACACACAAAAAACTAAGAATTTACTGTGAGGGCAAATAAAGAAATACCCATGATGGAAGGCAGCACTGAGCTGCTGCCTGCTCTTGGGGAGGTCTGCTTACCTCCCTGTGCCCTGGTATCCTGTCTTATTCACCATCTGGCTTCTCTGTTTAAATTGAAGAGATATTGTCTCTTACTCCTCAAGTGCTCACAACAATGGAAACCTCTAAACAAGATCAAGGCCACTAGCACACATAGTAAATAGCAATGATGATGTGGCACATACATGAAATGACTGCCTTGTTCTGAAAGCCATCACGTAAATCACCATACAGACATCATCTGACAGTCAACCCCATCTACCTTTTATACTGCATCACGCCACCATTGCTACCGTATATTCCATATTTCTCACTGTTTTCAGACCAAAAAGCTACACAATAAGTACTTAAATATTAATATTACCGATATTCAACACTCTAAAACATTCACTAAAAAAAAAGTGCGCTGATGAAACTCTTTACAGCTCCGTGTGTTTAATTAGCATAATCCTGAATTCTCATCTTCAAAACCAGAATTTTCTGTAGGAGAAGACTCCCGGTGTTGAAGACTGGTATCTTACTCCATTTGGTGTCTGAGAATAAGTGCTCTGTCATTTTGGATATACATAGCGCCTGCCTATCGCCCCTCCACATGCGCATCCAACCCATACAGAAATAGGACTGTGGGTGTGGGAACGATTTTTATTTTGTGGGCTATATATTGCTGCTTCAAATTACTGGATGATTATGTAATTTATTATTATTGTGTGTGGGTTTTGTTCTGCTGCGGGGTGGTTCTTCTTGTTAGGATCTTTCTTTTAAATACTGATTACAGTGCCAAGGGATGTGAAAAGCCATCCTTGAAATTAAAAGGAATAATTAATGCACAATATCATGAAGATGTATCTTCACGTCTAGATATAAAAAGTGTTACGCTCTTTTTTGTTTCATTCTTGTTCTATAGCTGTTAAGCGTAGTTTCAAACATGGGTAGCAGGGAGATCAGTCAACTAATAACTGGTTTAGCATTTCTTCCTTCGTTAATTAATGTTGGCTGCAACTGGAGTTAACACATCGAATAAAGTCAGAGCTGAAGTACATGTTTTGGTACTCTGCAAAGCAGGGAGCTGGCACTGAGAGTTTTGCAGTATCGTATCCTTAACAAGGAGATGAAAATCTAAAGATCTAAAGATTCTGATGGCATCAAATCTGAGGTGGAGATTTAGTAATGTTTTTCTCAACTCCATGTCCAACAGGGAATAAAATAGTGATGGAAGAGTTTATCAAGCTGCACAGCTACTGCAGAAAACTTTCATCTTTGGTATCTTGTCATGTCTTTTTTCCCCTGTTTCATCTAACCTATTCCTCTCCTGATTCTTTCCCTTTTCCACAGTACTACAATTTTTCTCTAGCTCGTTTGCTCATCTCACTCGTTACAGCTGCCACACTTCACCAGACCTCAGACTGAGGTACGATCAATCATTTATGTTATTCAGATTTTGCTTTTTGGTGTGAAGGAAAACATGGAACTTCTCACAACAAAGTAACAGTTTGTGTCTACTTAATGAAATAAAAGGCTGTTGCTGGAAATTCTGAATGAGCTCTAGAAAATCTGGTTTTAATACAGTAATCCTAATTTTTTGGCATAATAGTGCTGCAAGATCACTTATGAGAGGGAGAAATAACAGCAATACTTAACAGAGTAAACATTTATTAGCCCTTTATTGTGGAGTTATCTTATTTCTTCACTATTAGCTAAGCTCCAAGCTTTCATCTCCTCTGAAAACTAAGCCTGACTCTAACACAGACTTTCTAGACTGCCCTTTTATGTTCAAGAGACCACAAAACATTTTGCAAGATGCAATGGCAAGTAAGTAAAACAAAAATATGTAATAATATTTGAATGCAGAACTTGCTCTTTTACCCTCTCATGTTGGTATCAGAAAAAGCATATCAATCTCTTGTTAATGGGACGGGACAGGACATGCTTTAGGCTGTTACATACTTATGTTTTATTATCAGGATAACAGTGGACTGTCTCACTGTTGTGTATTGGCAGTAAGCTGCTCTATCACAAATGGCTACTTCATCTTCGCACTGAATTAATCCCATTGACAGACATAACATACTTATGCTGCTGGGTTATTGTTGGCCATTGCTGATAGACTGATTTATGATTGAGAGGAATTGCAAGAGTGCTGCATTTTCGTTCTAAGGTCTTGTTGAGAACTGCCTAAAGCAAGTGAAGGCACATCTCCCTGCTAGATACACATATACAACTGTCTTGGGGTTCACACCCCTGTAATATCCAGGCCTGAGATTTGGAAAGTTATTGGAGTAGTTAGTGGGAATTAACACCACACTTTCATGCTTTTTCTACAATTTTGGACTGTGTCTCTGACATCTGTCCACAGACCCGCTGGGTCTCTCCCAGGCCTGTAACCTGGCTGTAGCTCTGACTGGGCTTTTCTGTAAGTTTTTCACTCCCTGGTTATGTCCACCCAGGTTTTACACAGAGGTTTTCTCATTCACCTGCACAGGCATAGCTCTCATTTTGGTTTGCGATGTTTCACATTTTGAAAGCTGCAGTGTCTTTTTCTGTGGTGGTGACAAATGCAGCTTTTGCCCCTGTCTATTCCATCAGAGGGGCCCTGCAAAGATCTTTCTCGCTTTGACCATCTCCGCTTCCCTCTTTACATCTCTCTGTTGGCTCTTGTTTCTCTAAGTCACCAGATGTCTCCAGCCTGGTCTTCATCTCTCATTGCTGTTCTAGCTTCTCCAAACCCTGCTACTCTTCCTCTCTCTTTCTTGAGGTTCAAGATGATCCACCTCTGCAGATCATCACTGGAAATGGAAGCTGTCAGCAGTGAAGGACTTGTTGCTCCCTGCACAGGGGAGGCCCAGGAGATATTACTAGCATTTAAATACTAAAAGTAGACCGCTCAAGCACTGAGTCATCTCCAGCCCAAGTACTCCACAATGGACCCATCTGTAGAGCAGCCCATGACGTGCCCAGTGCAGCACTGGGACAATTACTTGCTGGGAGGGATGTGAGCCCTAATGAAGGGCCATGGCCATGGGAGGGTTCCTGTAGGGACTGGTGACTGGTATCCACAGCAGCACATCGGAGTAGTCCCCTGGTTTCTTTCTGACAGCACATTGCACTAAGCAGTTGGCCAGCTTGCTGCCACCTTGCTTTTGCTCGGGGGGCAATGCCGCAGTGGTCCTACCACCCAGGCAAGTGGAACCATGCCAGGGGGATTTCGGTTTCTTTCTGCAGCCGAGATTCTGCTTCCTGACACCCATCACTGCCTACAGCTCTCTCTCTCTCCAAGGGCTCATATGTCTCAGGCTATCGTTTTTCTTTCTGTCCCAGCCAGGCAGCAGGGCGCTTATACTAAAAAACAACAACAACAAAAAACAAAAAGCACCCAAAAAAAGCATGCCAGCACCAACAGGAGGCTGCCGGAGCGTCTGCCAGGATGTGGGGTGGGGAAGGTCGCCCGGGCGGTACATGCGGCCGGGCTCAGCCCCGGTCCCCAGCCCCTGGACCCTGCGCGGTGCTGCAGCGGGGCCGCGCCGATCCCCCGCGGGCGCGGAGTGGCGCGGTGCCCCCGCGGGCTCCCTCCGGGGCCGGGAGAGCTGCCTGCCCCCCTGCCGCCCCCGCGGCCAGGCCATCCCTAAACCTCTGTCCGAGGCATGGGGCAGCAAGCAGAGGGAAAGGGGCTTTTTTTTTAGTTTGGGGGTGTGTGTCGCCTTTCTTTTTTCCCCGGGAGGGGGCTTAAAAAACAGCTCCGCGGTCGTCACCGGGCACCGGGCGAGGACGTGGCAGGCTTCGGCAAAGCAGAGGCGCTGTACATTTGGTATTTCTATTAAAACGTTAGTAAATTTAACGCAGCCTCGATGGCATCTGAAATACTAAATAAGAGACCGGTTTCAATCCCATTCCTCACTGGAGGGGATACACTAGTATGTTTCTTATTTTTATTTTCCTTATAGCCTGTTAAATTGACTAATAAAGTCAACACAGAGTTCTCTGTGTGGCTTCAAAAAACTCAGTAATTTTGTTAGAAAACGTTGAAATCCAACCCCAAAGTATTCAGCCCAAATATTTAGTTAAAGTAACCCTGTGGGTTAATAAACTAAACAAAGGCAAACCATGCAAAACTGCAGCAATGAAAACCAGGCTTAAATAAACGAAGGAAAGTTTATAAGAACCCTTTAGCTGGAAAAAAACAGCGAAGGAAAACTGCATGGAAGTTTAATATGAAGCATGTGATACGCAGGGGCTCGTTTTACAGGTACGCGGCTTCGCTTCGGACGGTCGTTGTCCCCAGCAAAATTTCGAAAATTATTCTTCTGCTAAGCTGCATTTCCTTCGAAACCTCATGGCAGCGGTTTCTGCTGAAGAAACCCTTCGGCGTGTTTTGGCAGGTTAAGAGGAGCGCTTCTTTTCCGTGCTGCGGCTCTCTCTCACTGCCTGCCCTTCAGCACGTTGCTAATTTCGGTGTATGACTTGTTTAGTTATTTCAAGTCCAGTAACGTGGTTGCAAAACATTTACCTTTCACACAAGAATCTGGATTATTTTGATTAGAGACTGATGCGCTCTTCAAAATGTTTGCTTATGTCCAAGAGTTCTTCGAAGAGGGGCACAACAAAAGACCTCTCTTTTCAACCGCCGCTTTTAAACTACTTACCAATAGCTAAAACCCGGTTTGCCATAGGGATCGAGTAAGCCCTTCTAATAAAAAGATAGGGAGATTTAAAACAAGCTGTTTAAAATATCTATGCTAAATTATCTCAAACTGCCTTCAGCACGTTGGCAGTTTGGTAATAATTATAATCATTGCTGGTCTGCAGTTTAGATCATCACGAAAGAAACCTTCACGACAATTGTTTTTTGATCAAATAAAGGGCATGGGATTGGTGACATGTTTTTCTCTATGGAATAATGGGTTTCCAAAATTATTTTCTTTCGCATTATATCCCCAAAGAAGCAGCCGGGGAGGAGAGCGCTGGAAAAACAAGCCCAAAAATAACAAGAGATTGTTTAAACTTCTCTTAGTTGCTTTTCATTTTCAAGAAAAGCTGAATAAACAGCGTCGGCCCCGCCTGACAGCGCAGAAAGCAGGTTTGCAGTGAAAGAGGCATGCAGAGGGAAAAGAGGAGGGGGTTTTTTTTCTTCCCTTTTCGAGTACTTAACTTTCCCCTTTTCAAAAAGGAGCTCCGTGCAGCCCAGGGAGCACTTTATTTACCGTGTGTAGAAGAAACAAGTCAAATTTAAAATTAACCTTGAGTCGTGCTGGGAATAGGTCGGACCAAATGTTGGGGGAATTCTTTTATTCCCCCCCTTCTGATATTTTTGTCTAATTCTGCTGCTTAACCGTCACCCCGTGTACTGCCAAGGAAGGTAACGGTCCCTTTCGGTGACAAGCACCGATGAAATGATTTTCTTTAAAAAGAAAAAGGAAAAGAGAATGATGGACTAAGGAACTTGGGGCAACAAAGCTTTACAAGGAGAGAAGAAAGACTCGAGTAAAATACGACACATTTATCTATCAATTGCTAGACAAGACAAAGAAGGCTTAACAACAGTTTGAAAAGAGTGGCCTGTGAATGGTTACTATTCAATTTGTATTTTATTCCCCGCTGGTCATGGAATTGAGATCAGAAGAAAAAGTGAAAACACATGGCTGAGGTCAGTAGGATCAGAGAACCACCACATACAGCAAAGGGAAGGAAAAGCAATGGGAACTTGTGTGAAGAAATGGATTATATAAACAGAGCTTACCATCGCCTGCACCCCATTATCCTATAATTTACACTGCATGGGAGCATAGAAATATATTAAACTAGTGATAGGTTTCACCGTTGCTTTATGCCAATCAATTCCATTATATACTTTCAGACATGTTTAGAATTCTTGGACTAATGTGTTTATTTTAAATATCACAGGGAAATTATGACATCACCGGCAAATAATGCTGGGGAAGGTTGCCTTCCTTTTGAAGTACGCTGCAGTGAAACATGATTTTAATTACATAATCACTTTGAAACCGTAATTATATAATAAACGAGGGGGATTAAGCGGGAAGTATATAGTACATTAAAAATTGCTTAGGTCCTGGAAAAACAAACCGAACACACAGTGAGAAACGCTCGGTCACGGGGACCGCTTGATAAATTCGGGCTATCGCCTTTATTTGCGTTTCGTTCGGGGCGACCAAAGGATGTCCCCTCCGACGGCCGGCGACGTTTGCTTCCCGGCTCTGGGGGAAATGAACCCAGCGCTGCTGCTTTCACAAGCTTAGCCTCGCCGCCGGCTTCGCCGAGCGGGAGCGGGAGCGGGAGCGGGAGCGGGAACGGGAGCGCGGCGGGTCCGCGCCGCTCCGCGCCCGCGCTGCCGAGGCAGCCGTCACCTGGGAGGCGGCCGCCGCAGCCCCATCCGTCTTCCGCCGCACAAAAGGGCCAGGCAGGGACAAATTTGGTTTTAAAACCGGGCTTAGTCACCCTCCCCTCCGCCCGCCGGGCTCCTCCGCCCCCCTCACCGCCCCGCCGAGACTCTTGGGGCTGTCCGCCGAGCCCACGCGAGCTGTCCACGGGCATTTAATTTTGCATCCGCGGGCTGCGCACTGAGTCCCCATGCGCCGGCCTAGCCCCAGCCCCCCCCCGGGCCTGGGGAGGGACCTGAAACACCCCCACACCCCCCGCCCCCCCGCCG
>NW_010973285.1:2502852-2565468 GCF_000737465.1 Haliaeetus leucocephalus
GGTGGGTGTTTGGGGGGGGGTTAAAGCGCTAGACCGGAGTGGGGCACGGTCCTCGGGACCTTCCCTGTCCTCGTCCCCCCCGCCCCCGGGGGCTGACATCGCCTTTGCACTCCGACCGTCGGCGGGTTGCCCCCTGCCCCCCAGCTCTGGCGGCCTCCGCTGCCCGTCCCGGACCGAGACAGGCACCGGCGCTGCGGGGGTGGGGGGGCTGGCCGCGGGGACCCCACCGAGAGCTCAGGAAGACCCTAGGGGACGAAGGGACCGTGCCTGCGCAGCGGGTCCCCGGGCACTGCCAGGAGAGCAAAGCCCTGGGGGCAGCGGATGGATCCCCGGAGCAGCATGAAATTCAGATCCAGCTAACCCAGCGCAAGAGTCTCGGCTTGCACAGACCCGTGGGAGCTGCCTCAGGGGGTGGCGCTTCCCCCTCGTTTCCAGTGGTTTATTGGGGGTCAGCCTGAATCTCTGGGCGGATCAGGCTTGGCCCTTGCCGCGCTGCCGGTGAGCTGCTCGTGACACTTACTCGATGGGTTGCTCCCAGTGTAGACATGCCCAGTCTTTGAGTCTGCGCTATTTCCTCCCCATCAGGACGCCTCATTTTCTGGGAGGTGGCGGGGAAACACAGCAGCACAGGTGCCCTGCACCGCAGGAAGGGCTTGGACCACCCCTCATGGCTTTGTGCTGGCCAGGAGAGGTGTAGATCTATCTTTTCCCCTCCCAAGACCTGGAGATGGTCTCCATTTGGGTGTGCTTCCAGCAAATCCACTGCTCAGAGGAGACCCCTGCAAGCTCAGGCAGGTCCTGTGAAGAGCTGGCTTGTGGAGGGGCAAGCACAGGCACTCTGCTTGGTGCAGCTTGACCTGGCCCCTGCCTGCACCCATGGGCCAGGGAGCTACACGCTTCAGTCCAGACAGTCTCAGGCCTCCCCAGCCCATCTAGCAGGCTTTTATTTTGTCCCTGAAGTCCAGGGTCACTCTTTCTGGGAGCTGCAACTGCAACACGTTGCTACATGGCTGACCTGGAAAGCGCAAAGGTGGCAGACTGCTTGCTGATGGCACAGAAAGCCAAACCGTATAGGGGAGCTTCATCAGGTGGCTCTGGACCTGGGCAGACTAGCTGGCTCCCCACAGTTCCCTGCAGACCGACCCAAAACGCCCAGTTCTTTTTCAGCAAGGCAGCTTACATGCACATGCGGATGCTAACCGCATACTCAAGAGACTGTCCCAGAGAGAGTAATTTCCCCAGATGCTAGCTGTGTGGTCATGGATTCTCAGGAATATAATTTTTTCATATGAAAACATTTATTTTTCCTCCAGATGTCATGATAATTAACATGGAAGGATGAGCTCTGTTAAATGTGTGAGGGAGATCAGGGTGCCTCACAAGTCTACAGGAGTCCCTGGAGGACCAAGTACCAGATGGCAGAGATGAGGCCCTGACAAGTGCACCTGGGTGTACAAACAGGCCTCATCAAAAGTCTTATCAGAAACTCATAACCCAAAGTAAGAGAGAAGCTGGTCACAGAGAGAGGGAGAGAAGATGGGGGCAGGTTTGTGGGGGAGGGAGGTGGCTCCAAAGTTGTATAGTCAGTGTCCTGCACTCACCAAAGGGCAAGTGCAACACGGGTGTTCTGGTCAGAAATTAATCTGCTTCTGTGCTCCTCGTGGTGTAATACCAGCTGTGGTATTGCCAGAAGTTCTGTTGTCCTCAGCTCATGCGGGAGAGCTAAAGAAGAACAGAGTGATGTATGGAGCATCTGCCTGAAAGAGAAGAGAACCGTCTTGAGTCTAGAGTCTGTCACTGGCACCTGTAAACCACAGGCACAAGGTGAGGGAAATAGGGAAACGTTCAGGAGCTAAAGGGCAACAAAGTGACAAGAGGGCTTGAAGAACCCACAAGAAGTCTGTTTTCCACTGTGCAGGCATGGAACTCCTCACGGCAGGAAGCCTTGGAGCCCAGAAGTGAAAATGAGTTAAATACCAAAGAGGTAAATTCATGCTTAATTCACAACAGGACAGGGGTTTGTCCCTGCAGGCAATTCCTAAAGCACAGGTTGTTGGAGGCTAGGAGATTGCAGGGCAGTATCACTCTCAGCTCACTTGGCCCTCATGCTTTTTTTCCTCCCATTCTGGCACATCTTACTCTCTGTATAAACCAGATTGTTTTGGAACATCTTGATAACAATCATAATATAACAATTCATACTTAAACAGCTTATTTCATCCAAGCACCTCAGAGCCCTGCTCTGACATTGGTTAGGCTGCAAAACAGCCTTGGATTGATACTGCAGTTTGTTTAGTAAAAACTGCATGCACTTGGACCAACAGATGGAAAGACATGACAAAATTATTTAGATAGACTTTCCGCCAGTAGAAGTTCTTCCCTAAATACTGTATATTGCAAAAATCTCACTGGCATTTTGAAAAGCAAAAGAAACTGAGATGAGAACTACACTGGGAAAATATAAGGGTATGGTATAATTAAATACAACTTACCGAGCTGGGTATTCTTGGTTTGATTTAGTGTAGCTTTATATCAGGTTCATTTAAATTTAATAGGAATTGTTTAGCTTCCAGCGAAATAAGTTACTTCAAGATGACATGTCCTTCCACAGTTTTTGATTTCGCTTGGAAAAAAAAATTATGCTGTTGCTTCAGCAAGCATCTAGCAAAAACCTGATAGAAACGTCTGGTGTATCTGCCTTCTCTAAAGGCTCCTCTTAGCTGCCAAGGCTCACTCTTTTTTATCTGGACTGAGTGTCAGCCACAGTGTGCCCAAGGCTCGCTCTCTCTGACAGGTGTAAGATGCCCATGTCTGAGAGAAGACACATCTCCCACACACTGATGGTAATGTGGCCCTGCCTTGCATCCACAATACACAGGCAGTGGAACAGAAGCTCAGTAAGGTCCTACATGTCCATGATCATCCTCTGGCAACCAAGAGGAGGGTGCCAGTCACTGTTGGTGCAAGGTTTTTTTCATACAAAACCTTAGCAGAGTCACGGAGAAGAGGGTCTGGGCAGAAATCTCAGGTGTCCCTGCTTTTGAAACCAAAATTTTGGGAAGCACAGTGCACCTCTTGCAATTGATGGAACTACCTGAGCCCGTTCATGAATGCTGGGACCTACCGACAAACTTGCAAAGTCACAGAAATGAAGGAGAGATAGCAGTTTAAGCTGTGATAGTGGAGCACTGGCATATCACCGATTTTCTCTTGTGCAGTCTAGCTACAAAGAGATTGCAAGGTGCTGAGCTAGAAGAAAGAGCATAAAAAGTAAATGCAATAACTATTCCTCCTACTGTTCATATTCAAGTTAACAAAATCTCCTGTTTCAAGGCTGTTGACCAATGTAAAATAATCAACCAGACCAAAAAAATGGAAGATAAAAGGGAACTGGGAAATGTTTTTTCCTTCTCAAAAGACAGCACATTTAAAAACATCCTCTCGATAGTCACAGATATCCATTAATTCACAAAAAACTTCTTGCCAGGTTTTACAAAGCAAAGGGGAGCAGGTCTGTAACTTCATCAGTATGTCCAGAACGTCTAAAAATAAAACCTTCCAGAGAAGACAGATAGATTGTTCCTTTTCATTACCAATCTTCTATGAGAGAGAAGTCCATCCATTCTGAAGCTCTTTGGTATAAAAGAAAATAGGCAAGTCCTGAGAGTGAGCACTGTGCTGAAAGGAAATTATCCAGATAGAAGCTAGGGCTGGGAATACTGGGATATTGGTATTAGGTCTTATGTAGATCTTTGTATTCTCATATACTTACTTTAACCTTATAGTATGTAGGAAACTGAAAAAAAGTGAAAGAGCTATTTTACTCTGGCGTGAGGACATGCAAATGGAGGGTTTTCTGAAGTTTTTGTTTCAATAGTACCACTGGAAGCAGTGAGCATCCTTTGCAGATGAGCCTTAGACACTGTTCATCTCTGGTTTGGGAGCAGGCAATTTTCTGCCTGGGATTTTGTAAATACAAAGATGGAGAAAGGAAACTCGTCCTTTGATTGAAGCCATGTCTTCCTTGAAGTCCAGACACATGCTTATTTATTTCTTTGCCTTCAGACATGATTAAGTGACAATGAAAGCAACCTTGGCTATTTCACTGTAGTAGAGAAACCTAATTTTCTCTGAGCTTAAGATATTTATTTAAATAAGAATTGTTCCACTATTCATAGGACTGGAACAGGACGAAACTCTGCCCAAACATGGTCAAAGTAACTATCCACCAGAGAAACAAATTTTGTGAGGCCTAGAGGTCTTTTAGGAGAGAGTTGGAAATTATATCTAGGCATCAGCTTTTTTCCTTCAAAGTGTCTCAGTGGATCTAGAGTTCTGTATAGCTCAAAGTCTAGATCTATGAAATGTGATCATTTCCAACAACACTGAACAAATTTAAAATAGCATGCATGCTAGGAAGTTTTAAATACATGGAGGCACAGGTTTGTTGCCCAGAGAGCACAGAGCACCTTGCTGAAATATTCCTCTTGCTCTGGTCACCACAATATCCCCAGGAGGACATGCACAAAAGCCATTAAATAGTTTTTACCTTCCACATACTTTTACAGCTTTTGACCATTTTCAGTCTGTGGTGCCAAAAACCAAATTTCCACAGGAGCTGCCTATAACTAAACCCTACATGTAGCCTTGCATCCCGCACAACTGCTTTGTTTAGTCACCATTCACAGACGCTTTAAAACAGTCCAGAAACCTACAGATCTGTGGACCACAAGCTTATCAAGAATATGAATTGGTGAGTTCAAGCCTGTTAGTAAAATTCTGGATGAGAGCACCAAGCACAGTTAAATGAGCAATAGAGATCATGATAGACCACCCCTTTTAGTTCTATAGGAGCATTTGGTTCTAGAGGAATAAATCTTCCGTTTAAGAGTGGGCCTTCTGCCTTTGAAACCTTCTCAGAGGCATTGTCTTTTCTTATCTGAGGCACTGCATAAGCTGAAGACAAGTTTCCCAATATTTCCCAGCTACACCTCCTTCAGACTGTTTCTATATCCTCCTCCCTGCTGCTGGCTGGCCTGGGCTCCCAGCTGCAGTTAGCCCACTGCCAATGCCATCTTTTGTGTATTATTTAATTCTGTGCATTATTTAATTCTGATTATCTCTGTAATGGTTCTTTGACGTGACATGGTTAAAATCAGTCCAATCAAGACAGAAATCATGAATCTTTGCTGTGTGTTAACAGCATCACTACTTTCCCCACACTGGCAGCCCCAGACCTGTTGACCTAGATACACAGCTTGCAGAGAGCACTTGAGCAGAGACATGCCAGTAGGATCTGGTCCAATTAAGCTGGTCAGTGCAGGTTCTGACAACATAATGAGGGCCTCCTCAGGCTGCTGTCCTGAATCAGTATGATCACTAGTTCTGTCTTGGATTTTGAAGACCCCTCAGAAGGTCAGACAAGGTTATGTTGAAGTATCACCTCCATCTCTCAGAGGGAGACAAGCCAACACATTGCACTTGAAGCAGATCACGTTGTTGGTATCTTACAGATAAATAGCACTTATTGCACCAATATCACACAGCGGGGAAAAATCATAATAGAGGACACACAGTGAAAACAAATGTATTTAAACATAACCACATGTTCTATGGTTCCACAGGACTAAGTCTTCAAAGTAATAATATTATTTGTAAAACACCTCCCTCAGCAAATTATGCTGGGCCGTGCAAATACTGCAATAAAAATGTCATTTAGAATGTTATGTAAAATCATTCAAGTAAAACTCCAAATGAGAAAAGCAAATAAAGGAGCCTGGGATGGAGACAACGTGGCTGAATACCCGTGAAAGACATGGGATCAAGAGGGATCCACCCAGAAAACATCTGGGGAAGGAAAAGGTGTGTAGCTGCCTGAAGATTGGTGGGGAAGGCAGAGGAGAAGCGGGGAAGTGGTTAGTTTCACTAGCAGTTTCAAACAGGAAGACAGGCTGTTAAATAATATCCTATTGCTGTAAGAGAGGCAGTCTACATCAAGAAATAAACAGAAAAAACTGGTAGTGACCAAGGCCCATATCGTCAAGAGTAATAGCCTGGAGGATCCATGCCAAGCCAATGCTCTGCCAGGTCTGTGTTTGAGTCTGTCTCTCTTCCTCCCTCGAGCACCCACTCGTCTGAGCAGCTGGGACCACATACGGTGCAGGGGTCCTCCCACCCCATGGGCAGGGCAGAGCACAAACTTTGGCAAAACTGGTCATGGCCACGGGTGACCCATGGAGAACTTGCTGGTGAGCTGTAGGACCTACCAGTTGAACGGTGCTGACTGTAGCTTCCTTGCTAGCGGCCAATCATATGGGAAAAGCCAGCTATATTAAATATTCTATTAATTGCTATACTTACTGATAAGGCAAACTGCTTATGTTTGTGGAGAGCTTACAAGAACGTAAGTGCCATAGAGGTGTTCATTTAGGGCAGCTCTGCCTATTGACATACGCCCCCAGTGCTGGCCTCTTGCCTGGTGCCGGACACTGATTTCAGCAGTGACTCTGGCTTGCTCAACATCGCAATTGATTTAAAAAATAGGTCCTTCCACCAAATCCAGTCAGATTTTTACTGCAGAACACTGCAAGCATGACATCAGAGAAGGCACCTAGCTGTGTGGGAAATTGTAAAGGGGACAGACCCCTTGCAGCAGCTCTGTCCCTTTTTCCGCACACCTTCAGAAGACAGTGTGGTGGCTGAGCAGCTTTCTCCTGACATGACCTAGCTGCCAGGATTTTCTCTGGCATGAGTAATTGTAAACTTTTTTTTATTTCCAAGGAAGTCTTTTTTTAGCTGCCCAGCTACCTAACAATGTGGCATTTTAGTGACCTAGCAATGATACTGATTGTGGAAACAGAGCACTTTCCAACCTCCTGACTCATCTTCCCTGCTCCTGCCGTTGGGGATGTAAAAAGAATTTGTGATTCTTGCCCCATAAAATGATAAATCAATTGCCATTGGTCCTAAAATCATGCATCCACCTCTTAAAATTTTGAAGGCTATTTGTGAGGCAACAAGTGAAACAAAAAACTTCTGGGTAGACTTGCATTGATTTTTGTGCCATACAGATGCTGATATAGGTTATTATATGCTTGCAGGTTTCTTAAAGTTTCTTTTCATTCTCTGCCACTTGGAAGACATCCACAACAGCAACAGGTCAGCTGAGGTGTTCAGGCTAATGATGCCTAGATGTAAAAAGAGATGACTTTATGGTTGAGCTTCCTCAGTGTAAAGCTGCCTTTTTTTTTTTTTTTAAATATACTGCTGATTTAAAAGTATCAGAATTGTTGAAAGTTAGGTCATATATGTGACAGGGCTCACTTGTAAAGCAGACTAAGTCATTCCACTCATGTAAAGGAAAAGGAAGAGAGTAGTGGGAAAACTAGTGTGTGATGGTCTGGAAAAATGAATAGATTAGAAAAGGATGGAGAGGATCAGGTAAGCACTGGAAAAAAACTGTCCTTGAGAACCTGCGATTGAGTCACGAAATCCCAAACACCCATGTTCTCCCACACACACCAGAATGGCAGTGAAGGCCTTGGAAAATGTGCATGTCAGTTCTTGCAATAGCACAGCCCATATGAAAGGATGACAGCCTGATGTTATGCTTGCTGTGTTAGGTTTGTGATCAAGGTTCTGTGCTGAGGGTTTTAAACGTCCAGCCCCATTGATCTTTCAAACTGGAAGGAGTCATCTTAATTTCAAAGACAAGTGAATTTCATTTTTGATAAAATGTAAAAATTGTTGAGCCAAGCACTCAAAATCTAGGGAAGAAAGAAGCTTGTGCAACTTAATTCACCCACCTCATGTTGGCATGATAAGGTAGTCCAATTGCATGTTTACGTGCTGGTTTTTTTCCCCACAGGAATATTGCATCAGTCAGAGCATGGGATGTGATACTTGGGGGATAAAAAGGGCTTGTTTACTGAAGAAACCTGCTGTCTGGAGGTTCCTTCCCTCATTTATCACAGAAGTTGTAAAGCATGCAAGGAATAAGGCGGGAGAGTTATAAAGAGATGGTCTCAACGTTAAGGTAGTTGAAAAAGCTTGTAACACTGTCGTTCATCTCTGTCCCACAAAATTCTTCTGTGATACTAGGCAAGTCACTTAAATGAAGTGATGTGAGCTGGTGGTTTGTACAGCAAGCCAGAAACAGAGAACTAACTCGCAGAAATGAGAACAGGATCCAAGGCGAAGAATAGGACTGAAGGCAGCCTGCGCATCCAGAGGGAGCATCTCCCACAGGCATCGTTTTGGCATCAGGCAGCTGGCTCTATGGCTCCGTTTGAGTTGGGGTCTGTTTCCTGTCAGCACAGCAGCCAGTGCCTGCTGCCTGCGGGCTGAGGCATCCCAGCCAGGCAATCACTTGCTCCTGTGGCAGTGTTAGGTCCCCCTACCCAGGCAAGTATGCAAACCTGGGTACCACCCCGTGGCAGGTGAGGTCAGCCTGGCTCACTCAGCTGCTGTCGTAACTGGGATATTGCCTGTACCAGGGAAAGAGAAAAAAGAACTACGTGTTAAGAGCAGAAGAGGACAAAAAGTCCAAAGAAGTGGCAAAGTCAGAACTAAGCAAACAAGCAATCATTTACAGGCCACAGAATCAGTGCTAAGCTGCCAAACCAAAGAGGCCCTTCAGAGTTGCCTAACAGGAAAACCAGCAAGGAAAACAATCTATATTACTCCCACAAAATGCCTTACAGCTAGAAAAAAAGAAGTCAGAAAGCTCTCAGTGATTAAAAAGCCGCAGAAACACCAAGAAAAAAAATAGCTGGAACACTTTTCAAACAGCCAAAAGTGAGAAAAGATGTAATTAAATAGAGACATGCCTATGGTGCTGTATGACAAGACTTAAGCTACTCTAAAGCACTTTCTTTTTTGCCTGTTTTGCCACATTTTGCCATACACTCAAGCAATTGATTGATTTTAGGGAAAGGAATGCTATTTCACAGCTTTACTTCTGCTCCTTCATTCACCTGTCTCTCTCTTCTATGCTTTTACCTTCCTGGGTGTTGAACCCCACAGTTCATCTAACATTTAGTCTTTTCTTTCCATGAAAATACAAAGAAAATAAGAGCAAAAATATCCTAACCAATGGCTCAGCTGTAGAGCACAAACAATCCAGGGGAACACAAGAGAGGGGAGCAAGGAATACAGACAAGATGCACCTGGTGAAGAGGAATTCACAATATGCTTTCAAATACCGAGAGATGTCTTTTCCCTGTGATGTTTGAAATTGTAGCAATCCCGGATTTATGTAAGTCAAGAAGCTTGAGCAGATCTGTTAGTTCAGCAGCTTATTGCCATGAAGGACTTCCAGTGATGGGTTACATACACATCAGTAAATCTAAGTGTTCAACCTTTGTTAAGGATTTCTAGGTTTCTCTAGGAACTAGACAACCCTGACCTTTTGCAAATCACAACTTTCCTTTCCGTTAACAGTCTTTACAAGCCTTGATTCAGTGACCCATTCATCCCTCTGTTTTGTCCCTCAGCACTACCACAACACCAACCATAGCAGTAATAAAGTTAGTAAATCATGCCGTGGACTTAATGGAGTATTTGATCATTTAAGTCATAAAGTGCTTTGTGTTAATTTTCACAATGAACAAAAATGGACTACTGTAGGTGTGTTGTGCCCCAGGGGCAATGCAGAGAGATGTATTGGTGTCACAGAGGAATGGGTGGGCAAAGCACTCCTGCTGCACATAAGGACACCCTGAGCATCACTCACAAGTGGGGCACAATCTCCAACTGCCAGGTTCCCTTTACCGTACATAGAGTTTGAATCATGCCATGATACCTGTAATCAACACATTGCCCAGGTCCTATAATCACCCTGGGTTTAATGTCAAGGTCAAGCTGACAAGGGAACTAAGGTGATACCAGCTGAGATCTGCAAGAAATAAGAACCTTTTGGTGGTGTCAGGGCAGTAGCTCCTTAAGATATCAGTCCTCTGTAGCCTGGAAATAGGAGCAGTGAATACTCTATCACACAGATATTGTCTGGAACACAGAAACACTTTCTTGACATCTATATTTTCAAATACAATAAATTTTTAGCTTGTCTATTCTTCAAGCCATTGAAATGCTAGGACAGAGGATGCACTTTGTCCATGGTGTTTGTAAGAGTTCAACAATGACAGGAGAAGGCACTAGAGATCCTCCACAGGAGTCTGTTCTTGTATGGAATTGCAATCTAAAAGTGAAAACTTTTATTTACCAGAGTTTAATCCACAGGCAATTAGACAGGCATCCTTGGTGGAATAAGCCATTGATTCTTATGCAGTTGGCCAGTAGATGCTTTGAAGGTCTATTTTCAAATGCTGTGACAGCCTGCTTTCTCTTCTGCACAGCCATCTACGAGCATGTACTTCCTAACTAAAAGCACCTGTGTGGGTGGTGGCTTCTGTCTCCAGCAAGTGCCATTGTTTATATCAAGGTGTTTGCTAACAGCTTATGTTTATGCACTGCTGAAGGGCAGTTTCTGAAAACAGTGGTATCTTTTTTTTTTTCCAGAAATACTCTTAATACTATGCTGTGCAACGATTGCTAGGATACAGATCTTTTTATTATATCATGAACTCTGGTTAAATCAGAGGATAGCCTATGAAATCAAGAGTGATGCAGGATAGATGACAGTATGAGAGCTCATCTCCCACCACACTAAGGCACTGAAGAGAATTCAGGTTTCTTTCTTACTTTAACTACATTAACGCACTAAAAAGAAATATTTTCTTAGGAATTGTACAAGGTCGAATGATGATTTTCCCTTTGGTTTAGAATAGCTTTTTTTTGTTTTTTATGTCTAGTATATTATGATCATTCCTAGAGCAGGGAAACTGCTTCTGAAATCTTATATTATTATTATATGAGTGCCAAAAAATCAGGCTAACTGACAATACAAACCTCAATGAAAAACACGTTGTAAACGAAAGTTGTTTTCATGCACCTAAGAGAAAATGTTACACAATCTACAAATAGTAAACATTTGGATTGCTATTTGAGAACGTATTAATGACTGCCATACACACTACCATATACTTGTTCCAGTTGTCTCACTTTGAAATTGTACTTTGAAATTTTTTATCATATCCTATTTACTCTCCTAATTTTTCATGAGTGTGACAGAGTATGATAGTATCAGTTTAGGAATGTAAGCCAGGGATCCCTATGTCTGAATTTTGCTCTAACACTACCTTGGGGACCTTGAAGAGAATGATTAGACCAAGATGGTCTCAAACGTGGATGGCAGAAGTTGGGCAGCTACGCTTCTATCTAAGTGCTTGGCTAAAGAGAGGCTCAGTTTTCTTGCCTTGTCTGCCTGTCCATTTAATATGGAGCTGGCTTTTGATCTGAATCCCATCCCTTTTGTTATATAGATACCTTGCTGCAAAGACATTTCAGACTTACAAGTCCATCAGGTTTGCAAACCTCATCTTTGTATGTGTGCATGGAATACTGCTGGATGTAGCATTGCTGTCCATATGTTTTTAGGCTGCTGAACTAATTTCTGTCACCTTCAAACCTCTGTCATTTTCACAAGCCCAATCTGCAGCCTTCACAGAGAAGTCACAGAAAAGCAAGGAACATAGACTCAGCAAAGGAATCTCTTGACCAGAGTGATTTTGCTCTGCGGAACAGCTAAAAGTTACAATTCTTTGGGGGAGTACCAAAAAACAGCAAATGTGAGACATAACTTTTCCAAGGCTGTAAATCTTGGACTGCTTTCTTGATGGTTTCTCAGCAACAGTAGTCAGACAACATGCTGGATACTTTTCTCAGTCAGTGTTACTTTCTGAAGAGCAATTCTTTGGGCTTTGATTGGGAAGGTCTAGCACTAACACACTCAATACAATTCATGACATGTTATAAGATTCAAATCATAATTCAAAAATAGATATTCTGACTTCATCAGAAAAAATTACAATCTAGCTAAGCTGCCATGAACTTAACATAGCTTTCATATCTGCTCAGCTGGAGGTATGTTTATTCTATCAGTCACAGATATTGTGGCCTAGCAAGCCTCGGGCTGTGATGACACTGACAGTAGGACATAATTTTGTAGATTGATGTTCACCATTCATTGGAAAAGGGAGTCTTCTGTTCCTCAGCAGCGGGTGCCAGATCCTCAGAGCTAGCCTGGAGGTGGAATGAGAACCACAATGGCTCTGTGACTCCCTTGTCCTCAGGCCGTCAGGCATCTCTCTAATTTCAGGGTCGTGCAAAGCAAATTTAGCAAGTCAGGCAACCTAGTCCAGCTAAATATAGTCCACATTACTTGTTGGAAATACTCTCTGTGCTCTAATTATCTTCAGTCTTTTTAACAGATTTCTGAGTCCTTCAGAGTTTGCTTCCGCATAAAACTCTGTAAATAATTAAATGTGTTGATTACAGTAAAAAAAATTTGGATTCTGCTGTAAGTACTTATCCTTCTGTGGTTTTACTGAGAAAGTCATGCTATTCTTAGGTAGGACTGTGCAATCAACATGTGCAGAAATGTGTCACACATATAAATGACATTTTACAGCTTTTCAACCACTAGCACTGGTTTGTTCATTGCTATATTACAGATGGAACTTATGTATCAGTTTTATGTTATGTAAAGTTAAAGACAACAAGCCAAATCCCAGTGCCCTGAGCAAAAATCTCACCAATCGCATGCCTGTAACAGAAATTAGGAACTGCCAGATTTTTCAGTTGAAAAGCTTACTCTCCTGGTTGCTATTTCAACGTGCTTATCAGTTAGTCCATGTGCCGAACCGGATGATATTTAAAGCAGTATCTGGTGGGCAACCTTCTTCCTTGCAAGGAGATGAGTGTCCTCTCCTAACATAGGGCATGTCTTGTTAAAGAAACACAGAGGGGAGATTTGAGGACCTTTTTTTTGCGTTTCTCCCTTTCAGCATGCCATAAAAGGTTTCAGGAAAAGCAGGGGTGGGCAGAAAAGCAAGATTTCTGGTTCTTGGACGTGAAGTGAGCTAGGAGCAGAGAAGCAAGTCCCACCATGGAAATCACCACAGAGGTTACATTTGCAAAGCAAAAGTCATCTAGCTTTTAAGGAAAATTTCTAAGCTGCAAAGGCTCCATCAATACACCAGGACTTGTAAGCTCTCACATTAAAAACTGGTAACTCTATTTTTATGCAGTATATACCTACAGATAGAAAAACTGAAGATATTTGAAACACTCCTGTCTGAAACATCTTTCATTTGAGCTGGGAAATAGCAAAGGCTTATTCAAAATTTTGCTATTTCTGAATGGTCCAAACTGTGTGCATATGTGTGTGTGTTTGGGATGATGATGGTGATGATGATGGTGGCATTCCTCAGCTGCTGCTCAGATCTGCTGCAGTTTCAAGCAGCATTAAGGACATAGAGCACATGCTGCCAGCCAGGTTAGCTTTCTTGGGTATGTCATCTCATCTTCCTATCACTCAGCCTTGCTTTGTAGGATTTGTTTTTCCAACATGGTAACAACCTAAGTGAAAGGCTGATTTAGCCATGTGAAGTCATACATATCATAACTTAAATAACTGTCTGATAAAGGAATTCTGCACCCAAAATGTGAACTTCTCTGATAAAAATACTACCTTTCCCTATGAATTCTGTCAGTCATGCATGTATGATCGCTCTAAAAATATTAATAAAGTTATAGAAATTACCAGACAGTGATTTTTTTTTCCAGATGTTTGCAAAGCTGATATTAGAAATACCTGGAGCCGGGGAGAGGAGGGGATGTGGATGTTCAGCAAATTTGCCATTGTGCAATTCAGTGATATTCTGCCTCACTGAGATTCATCAGTTCATAGAGCTTCAGAGGTCATCTGAATGATTTGGACAAACACAGTCAGCTACCAACACTGTGAGAAACAAGCTAGAAAGAGTCGGTGGAAATCGCCTACACCTGACAGTAACCTCAGGCTGCCGTTTATCTGTCAGTGGGTCCAGGCAAAGGTGCAAAAGGCTTCTTGCCTGGATGTTACCTGAGATAACCAGAAGCTCAGTGATGTTCAGAGTTGCTTCTTTCTTACCAAGCTCAGCATGTCTGGCCCAGGCTGGGAGCCGGAGCACATGCCTGGGAGATTCGGCAGCTGGTGCCTTCCTTCTGCTATGCTCTGAATTTCTCAACACCAGACAGACAGACAGACATTGCTGAATGTCTTTTCAAGTCAGTTTGCCTCCCCAGCGTTTGCTGATCTGAGTGCCCAATTAGTAGTGTTCAGCAAGCTCTGATTTTAATTTGCATCTGCAGAGGAAGAAGTACATAGCTCATGTTACAAAACATTTCATATTAAGAGACCATAATCTGGGTGCTGCTGTACTGGTTTTGTGCAAAGCATGAAGATAGCCCACAGTCTACTTCAGAAAGAACTTACAGTAATTTTTCACTCTAGCTGTGCCATCATTTAAACTTTTTTTCCACCTCCTCTTTCCAGTTTTATTTCATGTATCAAGTGTTTTTCCACATTTTAAAAGTTAAATACAATCACATTGTTTGGGTATCTTCTTTTAATTATCTGGTTTTCTGTTTGCAATTATTGTACAGATCATAACTAATTAATTATAAGTAGTAATATGTTTTGTTGAATATTACATAGCCAGTATTGAATTTTGCAACCTCCCCACTTCCATCCATCCTGCTC
The DNA here is from genome assembly GCF_000737465.1 of Haliaeetus leucocephalus. Classification (NCBI taxonomy): domain Eukaryota; kingdom Metazoa; phylum Chordata; class Aves; order Accipitriformes; family Accipitridae; genus Haliaeetus; species Haliaeetus leucocephalus. The sequence goes on from NW_010973285.1 coordinate 2,517,497, forward strand.
TACTACATTGCACAATGTGACCATATTGAGAAAAATAAATGGCAGCCCACAACTACTTTTCACTTCAAAGTGCTCCTGTGAGCCTTGGATAAAAGCTTGAATCCACTGAAGCCCCCAGTTAACTTTGCATTTCAATTTTCAGTGGCAGTTAGTGTAAGTAATATCATCAGTAGAATAAGAAAAGGCAATTAAAATACTCACAAATGGCTTTGTGAAGATGAGCTTTTTTTCTTTTGTATTATAAAAATATTTGCACTCATTCTAAAATCATGTTAGAATGGCAGTACCTGTGGAACAACTCTGTTCTCACATCTGATGAATTAGTCCAAGTCTCGCTACCACGGCTCCACCTGCATCAGAGTTCCTACATGCTTACACATATGTAACAGAGCATCACCATATGGCTCTCTAAGTGTTACCACCGGTTACTGAAAACTGCAAATACATTGCATGAAATATTTTTAAAACCTATTAATATTAGAGGATAGTGTCTGCAGTCTTAGTCTATATGTAGTATAGTCTATACTCCTTAGTCTATGCATAGTAAACCCCAACAGAATCTAGAAATATTGATGAAAATCAAATTACACTGCATCTGTCACTCTTAAAAGTGCACAAGTAAATAAAAAAACAGAGCCTACCCCAAACCCCTGATCCAGATTTGAACTTGGCCCAGTTGCTGTGGCTAGACACATGTTTGCTCAACAGCAGAGATGCTAATTTAAGAACCAGTTGAATAATGATTCATTCAGTTGAAAACAAAACAACAAACACGTAACATTTTACAAGCTGAAGAAAAGAATCCGGATCACATACATCTGAGATTTAATATTGCCACGCCTTTTGGAGAGAAGCTCCCCATTTGGTACCCTGCAGAACCCGTTTCCAAAACTGTGTTGACTGCTTCTCTACAGCTGGTATGTACACCTATGTGGGTACACTGACACAGTGTATGTGAGATCCACTTCTCACCAAGCATTCCCAGAGAGATGCCTCTGCAGAGACAGCAGGTGTGTGTGGACATTTCAGGGACCCTTTGACCACTGGGAAATCCAGTTAATGAAGAAAAAATCCCCTCAAACTTCAGTTTAGCCATCTCAGCACACATTTTTCTCTGCTGACCAACATACAGGGCTCACCAGCCAGTTCCAAGTCTGTTTATCATTAGTTTGTTGCTTTCATAATCAAACTGTTCTGCACAAACAGCAGATCCTTTATCTCCTGTAAGAACATTTGCTTTGGAGAGCGAAGGCCGTATCAGTCACTTGTTAATAACAAGGTCAGACCACTTTCATCCCCATGGTCTGCTGCAGCAGCTCAGCTTGGTGGCTGCGAGGAAACAGAGCCACAGGAGTCACCATTCTTACCCTGGCAGACAGAGAGGATTTTAGGGTCCTCCTCACACCCCCTAATCACAACAGACATTTCTATCTCTCCTCCTGAGAGCCACATACTTCACATTTTCCCTGTACAAATAACTGCTTAGGCCCTTCTTTCAAAGAGCCTTTATTAAACCACCAGCTATTTGCTGTCAAGACATTTAGGATGAAATCATCGTGTTAAACAAATAAACGCAGCTTCATACAGATCTCTGCTCTGGGAGCAGAGTAAGAAAATAATTTCTGTCTGCTCTCCACAAAAGCGGCTGGAAAGGCCGAAAGAAAAATATTATTTTTACTTCATTGTGTGAAATATCGTTTTGGAGGATCTGACGCGTTGAGCGTTTGAAGAGTTTTTGCTGGCAGGTTTCAAGGGTCCCCTGGGTTGACCCCCTGGGATTGTTTTCTTCATTAATAAACTTAGCATGATGTGTGTTAAAAGGAACATTCTGTTTGCTTTGTAAATAAGGGATGTCAAACAAGAAGCAGAAGCCTCGCAGACTCTAGGTGAGGTGCTTTTCAAGGGTGGCGGGATGCTTGCATGGAAGAATAAAAGCCTCGGAAAGCTCAAGCATAAGGTGACTGCCTTATCCCAGCTGAGGCATTGCTGGGGGAATGATCCTGCCTGAGAACGCAGATGAGATCCCAGTGGCATAGCTGTGAGCTCTGCCCCAAATCATCAGGGCAGGAGCTTGGGAAGGAAAGCACAGGAGCATCTGCCCACAGCCTGGCAGGATGGTGCAGAGCAGGATGGTGCAGAGCAGGTACTGCCATCACTGCTTGGCAGGTGTGTTTTGACAGCTCTGCAAGCAGCCCCCCAGACGACTGGAGAGGGTTTCTGCACCAGCATTTGACAAAACTGGTGCTGCTGTGGAAATTACTATAGTAAAGCTTCTGACTGGATTTAAGGGAGCAATTTGCAAGAAAGTAATCACCCTTCTGCTGGTCCTGGTGTTTTCTCTCCCATCACAAAGCAGAAGAAAAAATAGCCTGCTGTTCAGTGGTGTTTATTTTCCACCGCCTGCCTCCCTGCCTATATCGCCACTCATCTCTCCCTGTGCTTCTGAACCCATTCATTTCCCATCTGTTGCCTGCCCCCTTGAAGAACTCTAATAAGCCTTATAAGATGGCTTAGCTCCTGTCATTCATAGTGAGAGTATCTGAGATCTATCAGTAATGCCATAGCCAGGGAAGGAAAACGTCCCCCGTGTCACTTTGGGTCCTGTTTGCAGGCAGGGGTGGAAGCAGGCGGGCAGGGTATGCCACTGCTGCTAGGTGTTGGATGGACAAAGCCCCTCAGCTGGCTTTGCCCAACCCGCACATAATTCCTGCAGTGTGCCATCATTGCTGTGGCTGTCCTCACAGAGGAAAAAAATTCCCAGGCCGCTTAAAACCTGTTTACTTTAGGAAGAGAACAGTCAAGCATACAGTTTAAAAGATGAGGCAGGATCAATTCTGTAACTTAAATGATCCAGGAGAGGAAACATTTCAGTGTACAATAGTCCTTGGGTGTAATTACATCTGACGGGATCCTAGCTGCATTCACCATTTCGTGCAAAGCTGTGCACTGCAGCAAGAAGAGATGTGGCTTCCACAGCTAAGCCTCAAGCGGGCTTTAGAAGCAATTCTAAAACAAACATAAATTAGCAATATTACCTTTTTCTTAAGCTGTATTGCATCTATATTACTGAAATATTTATCATATGTAGGTCACATACCATGCAGTCAGTAAGCTTTCCAATTCCATTGGAAAGCTATTGACCTCACTAAGCTGATTTTGGAGTTACGTTAATAACTGCGAGAACAAATGTTTAATTTGTCTAAAATTAATATATCATTTCAGACATTTTTGTCACAAAAACGGTGAAAGGCAAATAATTGTTTGAAGAAGTGAATCAGCTGCAGGATCATAAGAGCCACCATAACAGGTCATGGTGACAAACAGGAAGATTTTCAGCTAATTTGATCGACCAATAAATATAAACAATGGGGAGATGTCTACCAAAAATGGTAAAAGCAAAACTGTTGGTGAAGTGATTTACAGTGGATTTAGAATGGTGACAATAAGATAAAAAAATCTGTTTAACTTTAGAAATTCGGCTATGTGTATCTCATTCCACAAGCGGTCTCTGCCTGGAGCCCTAAGTTGTGTTGTGCTGACTTAGAGTTACTGTCATGCTTAATGATTGTGTTTTGTGCAGTGAATGAGATTAATTAAGGTTTGTTCTGTGTACTGCTTATGTCATATATAGTCTTCCTATGTACAAATGTTGCTATTTTGATTCCGCATCCAAATTTGCCTTTATTCTTCCCTTATTACCAAGAAACCTAAATTTTATTCACAAAATTTGCTTGACCTGGTAAAAGCAAACAAGCTTATTACCTGGTCTGAGTTAACTGAGCTACAGTAGCTGTAGCCAGCGATTTATACAACTTATGAGTTTACATAAGGATAGGACACTTTCAGGAGATCAGACGGACTAGAAAGCTGTCACAAATTCTTCCAGGTTTGGGTGGTTAGTTGGAATACAGGTCAAGTCATTCATGATCGAGTGTTAACATCTACAGACCTCAGTGATTATGTGAAATTACTGATCTTCATCTTACTCTTTTCTAGACAGGAGATATCCATTGTATTCGTGACCCTAATAGCAACCACATTAGAGAAGCCAGAAAGGGCATGAATATGAAGATGGAAATGATCCATTTGAAAGACAAAGACCAAATCAGATAGCAGGGTATATTAAAAAAACCCTTATTGTTGATACAAAATAGTGTTGGAGGAAGCAGGGCCTTGTTCAAGTTGTGTCAAGCCAGACATATTTAAAAGCACCAAATGTGGAAGCATCCTTAAATGATGTCCAAGTATTTTGTAAAGAAATGAGAGTATATGCTGGAATTCCCAAGAAGCAAAGCCACAATGCAGTGATAAGTAAAGGATCCTGAAGCATTCCCACACAAAGTTTTAATGGTAGAATACCATGTTATGTGACCTTTGCAGTCTTCACCTGCTTCAAACAGCAGACATTTATCATGGCTACTACATGGATCTTTGGTGATAAAGCTCCAAGGGTTGTATGATGACAATGCTAGGGCAGCCCTGCTTCCCATGTGAAAGGTGTTCAGCACAGACTGTCTGAACAGATTAGAAGATTAGCATGAAAATTACTTCTAGAAAGATAGAACTGAATATTTGGAAAGGATGTTAGGACTCCATATAGCTGAAATGAAGCAGGCAGGCTCAAGTACCTTAAGACCATACCTGACAGGTGTTTGGATAACCCCTTTTAAAAATGAAGATTCTTCCGTGAAGCTTTCTAGGTAGCCTGTTCACTAGCCTTGGAGTTAAGGATTGTCTAATCTATCTTCTTTGCTCAAGTTAGTGCACTTTTTCACATTCTGTCCCCAGTAGACATGGAAAACGATTGATCACTGTCCTCTTCATAACAACTCTTTACATATTGGGAAATTGTTATCCCTTCCTCCCTCTCCCCTTGAGCCTTATGCTTAGTCTTCTCTTTTCTAGACTAAACAAACCCAGTTCTTTCAACCTTTTCTTGTAGGTCATGTTTTCTAAACCTCTGATCATTCTTGCTGCTCTCCTTTGCACTCTCTTCAATTTGTCTACATCTTTCTTGAAGTGTGGTTCCCAAAGCTGGACATAGTACACCAGCTGAGGCCTTGCCCATGTAGCCTAAAGCAGAACACTTACTACTTTTTTCACTAGTGAAATTCCACATAAAGCACCAAAGAGTAAGATTTACTTTTATCTTCATATTGCATCAGTGAATTATGTTCTTGTGATTGGCTATGACCTCCAGATCACTTTCTACAATACTGCTGCACAGTCATAATCTTTCTTAGCTTGTTGCTGTGTATTTAGATTCTTCTTAGCAAGTCTAACACATTTCTCTGGCCTTTATTGCATTTCATCTTGAAGACTTCAGACCACTTCTCCAATTTGCCAAAATTATTTTGTATTCTGATCATATCCTTCAAAGGGTGCCTGTATGTTACCAACTGCCATAGTTCAAAGAGATAAGGACTGGGGTGTCGTATGCTGTGATCCGTGACTTGTTACAATCCCAGGGCTGTATGGACACATCATGTCTTTAGGAGCAATGACATTTGTGCCAGTCACCAGCCCTAGGAGCAAATCATACATGCAGAGAGGGAAGTTCTGCCCACCTCACATGCACATTGCAAGGGATGTGCTGCTAACAGCACCCCAGTGAGCAACTTCAGCTTTGGTTCCTCTAGCCAGGAAACCACTCTGAGCACACAGCTGCTCTGCTCAAGTGCATCCCATATGACACCAAGTATGAATCAAATGCACCCTATGTATATATTTTCTCTGAATTAGCATAGTCTGCTTTTAAGATGACTTCATGAGCCTGGACTGCTTTGCCTCATACTTTATCTTCTCCTGAAACATGATGCACCAGTTGTCTCATTTTAATCATCTACTTGTTTTTAAATTTACTATCATTATTCTGCCACTCTTCTTACTTCTTTCCATCTGTTCAACCTTCCTTTTCATCCTATGGTCAACTTTGCTCTACCTCCAGGTTCTCAAACACTTTTTTCCTAGAACCAGTGGCTTTCGTCCCGTAACTGTCGCTTCTCTTGAAGCATTTTCTGAAGACGACTTGCCATTTGCAGCACATTCTGGGAATACACGGTGGACCTTTTTTCACTTTTGCAACAGATATGCAAACCAGTGGTAGGAACTATCCCTTGGATATATCTATACTGGAGGGTTGGGGGTTTATATACTTCACAACTTCCTTCTCGCCATCCAGCAGGATGGTTTGTAGTCCAGCTCTGCTACATCTTCCCTTTAATTTTTTTTGTCATTTCTAGCCCCAGACACAGTCAACAGCAGTGCCTCATGCATCTCTCTGAACTTCAAAATAATTACATATCCAGTATTTACATTCTTATATCAATACTTGATTGGACTAATACTTGCATTGTTAAAATAAATCTACAAAATAATGTAAATAAATCTACAACTTTAAAATAAAAATAGAGATTAAACATAAAATAAATCTATAAAATACTTCTCCATTTTTCAGCACCCACTCTCTCTGTCCTTTCTTAGCCATGCAAACTCCTCTGCGCTTGTTCTGCCATGTCCTGCTACATCTCTGTATACCCAGCTGTCGTGAACCTGGTGGTGTATTAAGACTGAAACCTGCTTTAGTGTGCTTCTCAAAATCCTGGCATTTGCCTGGAGATGCATCAGCAAAGTGTTTTGCTGTCTTCCTTCATTTCTCTCCTCTTATATTCAGTTTCCCCCATTCACTACCTACCTCCAAGCTTTTTCCTTGATCTCTAGTTCTATTTTTTTGCTTGTTTGAGGATCCTGTCAACAGTTTCCCTCAAAGCCAATGTAAGCCCTGGCCCCGCAGAAGGCTTTTCACCAGAGGGATCCCATTTCTGCCTAGCAATTCTCCTTTGTAACATACTGTCTGGTGGCTAAGGAAGCCAAAACCCTTCTGTCAACACCCTCTGTTCAGTGAAGCATTCTGCTTCAGACCGGGCCATTATAATCTCCAGAATCACGTTCAGAGCCTCTTTCTTAACTCCCTCAGCTGCCGGTCATGTGGATCCGGTAAATCCACCGAAGGTCTTCCCTCCCCCATCCTCCAGCTTCCCTCAGTCTGGTTCTGGCTTATTTCAAGCCACCTTTCTTCCCTGCTCCGCTGCTGCCCGCTCTCACCACTCCTCTGCTGTGCATGTGTCAGGGCATCTCCTGAAGTCTTCTTGGCAGCAGATGCTGCCCCTGCACATCCCTTGCCTGGCCAAGGGTCCTCATGGCTCAGCTGTCAAGCCTGTCTCTCCCACGTCACCTTGCCACCTTCTGCTTCCCCCACGCAAGGCTGCCACAGCCTGTCCACTTGTGTGTCTTCTGCCTGAAGACCTCAAAAGGTATTGCAGGGTTTTTCCAGTGATGGGTGATACCAAGGGACAAACCAGTGATGTAGTTAATGCCATGTGACCTGGTGAATTAAGAGCCAGATTAGAAATAAAACCAGTGACCTTATTCTAGTCAGCAGCCTCCAGTCATGTCTGAGTCACGGAACATCTGCAGAGGTCCATTGGGTCTCCTAACTCTCTTGCAGATCAGGAAATATTATTAAGCCTGTTTTATACTCCTGGCATGGATAGTCCAAGTGATTTGTCCTGGGTCACTAGCAGAAAATTTCCATTGCTCCTAAGGATTATCAGACCAGACTCTGCTGCTTTCCAGGTTTAAACTTGTTAAGTTACCTCTCTTATGTTTTTTTTATTGCTTGGTTCGTATGAGATGAGATATTTTAAAACATTGTTGTTGTCCCATTTCTTTGAGGTAATAGACCTTACAATTATCATCTTTGTTTATCAGCTGGTTCAGTGCCCTTGGAGGAAGGCTGTCCATTCCTTTGTATGACTTCAATCACATAAAAAAGACATATTTATTGCAGAATAGAATTCAGGTTTTGGAACTTTTACTTCAAAGCCATCTACAAACGACATTTTCTTTTTTTTTTGTTTTTAATAATGAACTCTTTCCATCGATGAGTTTTTGGCACAGCCCGTTTTGAAACCTTGCTATTTGAAACAGCTTGCTGATGTTTTCTTAAATTACATCCTCTTGCGGGTCCATAAAATCCCGAAGTTATTACAAATAAATAAACGGAGTTTCTCTTCATGATGTAAACCAGCTTTGAATGAAGTCATTGAGTGGAAGTTTGACTTGGATTGCTTCTGAAAAGCTGCTCAGACCCAGGGCAAAGTTCTGCTTTTCCTCTCTGTGCTGCAGAAATTGGTGAGCAGCTGTTCTAAGTCAACTGAGTGGAGCAAACCCCCATTGCTTAATGTCTTGTTTTAATTTCCAGTGGGAAACCAAGTATCAGAAAGTCCATACTCTCCACTCCCTTTTCTTTCTCTCACTTTTTCCGAGTAGTATCCTCCCGAGTGAGTTGCACAGTCAAGTGTTAGTGAAAGAGATGAGATCTGAGAGTTTTCCCTTCTCTCTTGTGCTAGGCATCCTATCCCACCCAGCAACGCAGGGGGCCTCAAGCTTCCCCCAGATCAGTGGAGTCGGCACTGCTGTTTAATGACCTGTGCTTCTCTGAGCAGGACCGCAAAGGCCATGGCACCAGCATGAAGAGCTGACAGCACAGTGCAGACTCTGCCATGGGCCAAGGGGCACAAACAGGCAGTGCTATGAAATTACACCAGCTCTTCAGCTGGTTCCCTCCCCATTCCTTCCCACTGTGGTCGTCTGTACTTCCATGGATCTTCATGATTATCCTGGGTAGCCTTTATGTTACTGAGAGAAAAACTAGACCTTCTCTGTCCCCCTGCAGTGGTCCAAATCCAAGTCTGTAACACCTCAGTGAAGGTTTGCTCCAGCATGTTACAAGGAGATGCCAAAACATTTTGTTGAATGCTTATGGATTCAGGAAATCTTGTTAGTCTTAGCACAAAGTCATACATTTCTTTCACTAGCCTCTGGACCATTGATCATTTATATTGATCGTTTTGACTTTCCAGATTTAGCGCAGTTTTCACAAATACCCACCAACAGCCCAAACACTCAAACAGGTAGGAATCATTTCATGTGTCAAGCAAGCAAACAAAATGCTCACAAATTGTTTTTTCTTTAATTATTTCATTAGCTGTACTTATAACTAAGAAATGCAACCAATCAACTCAGCAGTCTATCTCATAATACTGACTGTAATGGCCAGGACAACCTGTTCTCACTTCTCCTGACAGAGGGCCAGACTCTGAAACTGGAGTTGTATATCACCTTTTAAATGATGTTGCTATGCAAATAGCCCTGTGGAAACACTGGGACTGTTTGTGGAGTGAGGTATTACCTAGACTCTTGACCAAAATTAACAAGTATCTGCCCATAATGTCCACAGGAATCAACTCACGGATGAGAAAAAGACAGACAAGATGACAGGATACCTGGAATATAAAATGCGAGCTATATTACAAGATATAGCTTGAATTAAAACGAACAGTTTGTTAACAGGTGAAAATCAATACAAGTATGCCATTTAGCACTATGATTGAGACCTATGTGCTATTTGCTCCTTCTCAGCTGAGATACTTCAGTCTCTCGTTTACAAGCTGGCTGCCAGAGGGTTGTCAGTCTGGACCCCCAAGGGCTGAATGCTTGCACCACCACACACCCCTGCACTTTGTCCACAGAGAGAGGTTGACACCCGTCAAGGGATGACGTTGTATTCCCTCCCGTCTCTCCCCCTACCCTGAAAACTCTGAGCTGAAAACCAAAATATTGGCAGATATTTCTTTGTACCTGGAAATATTGTTGCCACAGCCAGTGGCAGAGCGTGGGGCGTCCAAGCCCACCTCTCCCACTCTTCCCAGTGAGGTGGGGTGGAGGGGGCAGTGGGTTAGGTCAGTCGGGCAGCAGCACATTTTGGCAGATTAAGTGTAACCAGAGATCCTGGCTGAGAGAGGAGGGCTGGTGTGTACGGCTTCCAACTACAGATTGCATGAAACTCTGTGGCAGCATTTCAGTGTGGAAATACTTCAGTTTTCAGACATTAGGGGGTAGGGTAGGGTATGGAAAAAGCTTGTTGAAAAGCTGAAACTGTTCACAGAAAGCTGATACTTAAATAATTCATTTAGCTGCACAATAATTTTCTGTCAATAAACAGTTTCAAAAAATTTCTGATCATCCCTAGTCGAGTCTGCAACCCATACTGAGCTTTTTTATTACTCTGAGTACCTCTGAACCAGTTAATCCTGCTGTTTTCTCTTCCTCCACATAAGGTAGAGATTTGTTCATCTCGTGGGATGCTCAGTCAGCCCTTGGCTCCCCACACTGACAGCCAAGTTACAGTTTCAGCTCCACAAAACAGTGTTTATATAAGAGCTAGAGAGAAAAGACACCTATGAACAAAGAAAAATAATTATATTTGTTTGTGTTATAGAAGCCCTCGGCAGCCCCACTCATGCTTGGGCCCCAGTACGTACCACGGGGTAAGATCATAGTTGCAGTACAAAGCTGCTTGCAATCTAATTAAGACAAGATGTAATCTGCTGGTGCAATGAAGAGTTGAGAAGGCGGTCGAGGATGGGGGAAGCGGTCTTGTCTTAAAAGGAGGAGAAAAAAAGGATAGATTTTTGCAAATTGCCTGATTCCAGCATCTGGGTCTTGAAAAACCTAACTGAATGTCACAAAACCAACAAATAATCAGGAGTCTGTAATTAATCTCGAGAGCAGGTAAAGGTTTGACATATTACTTGACATTTTCTTTTCTTTTTTTTCTCTTCACATGGGTGCTTCATGTTTGTGTCTTTAACTGAAAGGTGAGTTAGTGTTAATTATATTAGCCTGTGTTTTGGAAAGCCATATATACTGCCATTGTCTACCCACGGCGCTAGCTGTGGAGGTAGTCTCCAGAAGGCAAGGTTTTGTTAAGGAGTCATAATTGTTAAGAAAGCCTTAAAAACTGGTGTGCTGTGTACAGTCTTGACAGATCAGATCCCTGAACCTGTAAATACAGTGCTGAAGGAACAGGTCAAAGGTGTGCATTGGCCTCCTTCATCTGAATGAGTAGCTGAATCTTAAAGTTATCCATAACCGTTCATATTTCAGTATTAATTACTTCCCCATGGATTGTCTTTTTGTAGGTACTCAGGAAATGTGCTTATCTCAAAGTCCTAGCAACTCCTTGTATCCTCACATGTCCCAGCACCCATTGGTTTCTAACTGCTTGCCCAAATTTCTGGATTCTGGAAGGAGCAACTGCACATTTTCGTATTTAATTCACCAGAACAACTTTCCTTTAACAACTGTAGGGAATAGGCAGTAGGAATATGAGTGTGCAGGAAGCTGTCTATCAATCAGAATTACGGTTATGTCTTGTAGTGTCACACGGAAACATAGTTAAGGTGATGATATGCTCCCCTAGTCACGTTTTAGGATGTCTTGGTTTAATACTGACACACTGGCATGCTCAGTAGGAGTAGTTTCAGTTACTGTTTGGAAACCACCTGTCAAAGAAAAAAGGCCTGGCAGAAGCAGAACATAACAGCAAATCAGTCTGCAACAGTCTTTTCTCTGGATCTGTCTTCAATACAAAACTAAATTATGGCACTGAGACAGTCACAATTTTGTTTGAAAGAGTTGAACCAAAATAACCTTTTTATTTTTTGAAAAGTTACAGAGTGATAACTGGGGAAAAGGCAAAATAAATAAAGTAAAAGATTCTTCAGCCTGACACAGTCAGTGATTATGGGTGGAAGAAGTTGGAAGGAGAAAACCAAAAAAAGTCAATTTTTCAGCAAGCTCTTAACTGAAAATTTCCACCTTGGAAGGAGCATACTGAAATCCTAACACTTTTGCATAACATAGTCTTGAAAATGGGTAAATACATTAATTTTTTAAAGTGTTCACAAAACTTTACAGCTGCTACAGGCAAGTGCTCTTGTATTTAGATCTGTTACAACCAGACATAGTTAGACTATCAATCAGTCATTTGTAAAGTACTGCAGTCACTAAATTACAGCTCATTCAGCCTAGGCTGAGAGCGCCAGTCTCCATCTCTAATGATTTCAGCATCATTCTTAGAATTGCTTAGTTCTAAATACCCCTCAAAACTTTACTCCAACCTGGTCTAATTCTTCAGAAAATATAATCCTTCAGAAACAGTACTGAGTTAATACTTCGATAGGATGAAAAGGGATATTAATGATGCTGATTAGGATGGACTGTCAGTCTGACAAGCCATGAACATGAAATGCAAACTGCTTGTGATCATTTAACTCCTTGGAACACAGTGTCCCAAAACTAGGCTGTTAACTCAATTTCCCTGTTAAACAAATTACAACTTGCCCGTGCATAATTTTTCAAAAATTTATACATAAATGTGATATATTTCTTCATTTCCTGCCCTGAGCTTATGTAGCATTGCTGCATTTTGTTAAAAAAGCTGCCACATTCCACCTCACCGTTGGCTGTATTTCAGAAGTAATTGAAGTAGTTGTTGATGTACGCAAGGAGTACCCACACTGCAAAACCTGTTTGCATAGTTATTTCAAGATATATCTCTGTTCTAGTGGAAAAGAATGCTTGTATAAGGACTGTTCACATTTGTCTACACAATATCTTTGCTCTGTAGAATAATAGCATCATTCCCCTTCAGCAGGAATGTAAGACGGTAAAACGTGACCACAGGGGCTGCCCATTACTGACCTGTGAAGCTGCCATTCTCCATACCTATTTCGATCTCTGCTTCCTAGTCAAATCCCAGTGACATGTCTCTCATGTGGCTCAGTAGGGCTCCCAAGCTTGCAAAGCTAGCGTGAAAGGAATGCAGGTCCTCCCATATGCTGCTGCTAGAAACTATGTTCAGAAAATGTGAGCTAATAATCTAAAATCTTTTGCAAATTTGCAGTCAAGGAGAAAACATTAGGCTGCAACACTAACATTTATTTTCATAAAATAATGTCTCTTTTTCTCATATGCAGTTTATTAGAATAATAGGGCGTCTGAACAGTAAAGAAAGGGTAAGTGCTGAATCATTTTGGCCGGGATCTGATAATCCTGAAGGAAATTTTTTGGGAAGAGATTTTTTTTTTATAATTTTTCAGATATTAAGCCTCCCCCCTCATGTTGTCAATAGATTTAGACCTTTTCCTTAGCCTGATAAAGGACTTTGTGTGCTTTTATGAAGACACTTTTGTTCCCAGGTCTTTACTGAAACTTATTTGTGGCTTGGAGGAGAGCAAAGAAGAGATGGGCAGCCCTCCTCTAACCAGGCAGCACATTTTCCATAAGGTTTCTGCAGATGAAACCACTGCCGTTAGGACCTGCCCATAGGCTGACTACAGCCTGCAGCGAAGCGCTAACGAGTGAGTGCCTGGGGAATATGAGGAAATACCTTTGTTGTACCATGAATAGTTTGTCTGCTTTACAAATACAAGTAATGTAAACAGGACCCTTTCTACATGTGTCATGGCAAGGGGACCAAGACTATCATGGAAGGTGCTAGTTTAACGGCTCTGGCACACGGCCAACAAAAAGGCTACGAGGTCACGCCATTTCCAAAGGTGCAGAGTGCGAGCTGGTGCTGGAGGAGAGGTAGCCATTATATCCGCTGGTGTAAAACACACTCTCCCACCAGCTGCTCTGATTTATAGGAGCTGTAACTGTGCAAGCCAGCCTCAAAACCAAGGGAATACAAAACAAGCTTTATGCCCCTCGTGTCCCTATCTTTGCAGTCATGCATTCTACTCACTTCCCTTTTGGAGCCTCTAGCTTTTTATCTAAGTATTAAAGGCTCCTCCAGGTCCCTGAACTAGCTCAGACTTCTTTATTTAGATATAGCTGTCTGCTTTCTTAGCCACGGACTGGTTATCAGTCAGCTTCGCACATTTTATTTATTGATACTCCAAAGACAATCAAGGAGATGAGTGCCTCTTTTATGCAGCTAGCAATACCTCAAATAAAATGTTATTGCAGTATATTAATCTGTATGCATTAGTCTCAAATGTTGGGGTCTATAGGTTTGAGCTACCTACTGATCAGCTGTCATTCAATAGCAGATGTACATGTGTGATTTTCTACTGTAATCCAAGAAAATATATACAGATAGCCCTGTACAGCAAGGAAAGAAAAACTTGCACATCATTCCTCATAAAAGTGTAAACTTTACTTGCGATATAGATATCAGCAGTATAAACAGAAGTACTTAGAGTTGTAGACAAGGGTTTATAGCCTTCTAACAAAAAAAAAAAAAAGAGCCATGCTGCACCCAGCTCAGAGAAACCCTTATTACACATCTGTTCAGATGCCACTGGTTGTACATCGGGATGTCCTTCAGCCTGAAGGCTGACAGTCTCCTAAGGGGGGGGGGGGGATGGGCAGAACCACTCTGGGCTTCCCACATTGAAGGGTTTGAAGCAGGGGGAGCCAGGCTCCAAGCCTGGCAGTCACACTCCCTTTTCAGAGAAGATAAAAGCAGCAGAGGAGAGTTACAGCACAACCGCAGCATCTCAGTTGTTAAACAGTACTTGAACACAATGTGTTTCTGGTTAGTTTAAGGAAGGATAAACAAGATTTAATATCTGGCAATGAACACAAGTTTTTTTTCTTGCCCTATAAATGATATTTGGATTCATTCAGATTCATGTAGCTTCCACTCACGTAAGACTCCATTCCATTTCCTAATTTTCCATCTTCCTTATTTCCTAAAACATGAGTTGTTGAGCTAATGAATTAAAACACTCTGAGGTTTGGTTTTGGCTCTGTGTGCATCTGTGCTCTTTTACTATCGTAATTCAATGTGACAAGTTTATTGTCCTAACAAACACTAGCACCTATTGTAGAACTATAATAAAAAAAGAAAGATTGCTTTAAGCAGCACATTTTCTGCAGAGGAGACCAAATGCTACCTATTGACATTTTGTTTTCCTCAAATCATGTTCCTCTTTTCATTCCATAGTCGTCACTAAACATGCAAGTCTGTAGGCAAAATGGGCTAGATTAGAGTTTAAGGATCAGCTTCTCCAATGAGCTGGATCAGATGGAATTCATTCTTCTTATTAGCTTTCAGCTGATACTTATGAGCCTGAGCTCAGGACTCAGTTTGTGCAAGGCACATTAAACACTGTGAATGCAACCCCTGCCCCAAGGAGCTTGCAGCTCGAAAAGACAAGTATGCAAAGATAAGCCAGATAAAAAGAAAAGCCTAGGACTTTGCAGAAAACAAAGCCAAGACCTGCCTTTGCTAAATCAATGTGCAAAAAGCCAACACAAATGAGAGGTCGATTTCTGCATAAGAACCGACTTAAATGTTTCTATACAAATCAGTCACGTTCACCACAAGGCTGGCCCTCCAGATGAATGCTTGTCCAAAAAAAAAAACCAACCCCCCAGATCTACAGCTAAGTAAATAAACTACAATGACCCCAAAATAAAATGTGAAACACTCTGCTTCTCAAGGCTCACAAAACAAGATTTTAATGACGCATATGGTCTTTATTTGACCCATAATGGTTCTTTGATATATAGTGGTAAGACTTTAACTTACTGATGGAATAACATTTTCATGTAACCCATCCTATTGCTAATGAAATAATCAAGCCTTCTCTCCTTGTATCTGTTTGAAAGGCTATATTCAATAGCAGGTCTTGGAATATTTTACCAGGAGAGGAATGACAGAAGAGTGGCACACAGATAGAAACTAAACAGGAGTCACCCTGTCCCACTCATTCCATGAAGAAAAATTGATACTTCTGCAGAGAAATGCTGAATCGTTATGGGCCTGGCTCGGCACAGGTATCGAGGCAGTTGCCCACCACAGAAGAGTCTGGGAGGGAAGGTGTCCTCTGCTAAGCTGTTTACACTACTGATGCAAAAGCCCTGGAAAGGTGGGCTTCCTGCTGCAGTTGTTGCAGCACAATGTTTGGCATGGGCCGGGGGTAGTGGTAAGCTCCTTGCAAAAGCACCCTTCCCTGCTCCCTTCCTTCCTCTCCTCCCTCAAACACAGCAAAAGCAGTGACCCAAGGTCTCCCGGGCTTGCTTCTATTGCCCCTCTCCTCAACCTTGCTGTGGCAGAAGCAACCCATCCCCAGGCAGGTCCAATTCTTCATCCGTGGGCAGCAATTCAATCCTGCCTACACTACTGAGAAGTCTTGGGCTGCCTTTCATGGGCAAACTGGGGAAAAATCTAGATGGGGAGGTAACATTGGTTTCCTCTCCTTCAGGCCAGTTACTTCCACGCAGCTGAGTGTTTAGAAATCTGGCTGAGAGTAATTAGTGCATTTCACCATATTAAGGACTCTCTCAAATCCCTGTTACTTTCTACCTCTGTGAAGCAGCTCTCTGTCATTAAGTGGCAGAGGTATGGTCTCTTCTTACAATATTAGATCCTATTTATTACATTTATCAGTGCCAGGTTTGTGATATTCTACAGCCTTCAGCATCCTAGCAGACTGCATTAAGCACTGGAGGGATCAATCTGATATTAATTTGAGTTTTTATGATATTTTGTTTAAATGATTATACAAATACAGCAGGCATCTGTTTGGAGCATCTTTGGCACAGTTCAGAGAAACTATATTTCACTCAGCTTTCATCCCTGATTTAAATTAATTACTCCTCAGGGAATGGGAAGGAACAGACACAGGTATATACAATGAGTGCGTTACATATGCCTTTTTTTCCCTGATGGGCGGGAGCGGGGGGATGCAATTTTAAAAGCTTCCCACTTAGCCTGCTTTTTTCTGCCCCAGTCTAACTAAAGAGGCTGCACAGCCACAGCTGTTTGATACAGTAAGATACCATGTGTAATCCTTGGAGGAGGAGGCAAGCCTCCTCTCACATCCCCAGCAAATCCATACTCATCCCCTGTTCCACTCCGTCAGACAGACTGAGATGTTCCACCCTCAGCCCTCCAGGACCCGGTAGGGGCACAGACCCACACCTCCGGCACACAAGTGAGGGGAACCCAGGAGCTGCAGGGGAGCAGTCAGTGGCTAGTCACATTTTTTCAGAAGGGATACAATTCGGCATATCTGCATATAATGCTGAAATCCCTAACTAAATTTTGGAGACCAAGGGAAGTCAAATCCTGATCTTCTCTGCATTGATGGGGACCGGCATGGTATGCAGCCTGGAGAACAGAATTTAGCTCACTGTATGTGAAAGCAAAAAAAAAGAGAAGGGTTTTTTTTTTGTAACTAGTCTTAGAAAAGGAAAGTCAGGTATGAAACATGAGGGGTTCATTGCATTTGTCAATTACTAAGAGAGAGAATAACATATCTTTTGTTAATAAAATGTTTTATGTGCGGGGTACAGAGAGGACAGACAGGAATTGTCTTGCACTTTTTTTGCATGCAGCAATTTCCCAGGTGGAAGTTTACTATTGAGACTTACAGCTAACAATGTTATAGCTAACAATGAAATGTATTAAGAGGGTTTAAGGCTTCCATTTATCTTCATTAAAACCAGTTGAGTTTGAAAGCTGACTTGAGGGTAATTTTTCATATCAGGAATGAGAAGACAAAGGTTTCACCCCAGCTCTTCAGCTGACTTAGGCAGTGATTTCACATAAATCCCATCAGTTTGGGATACAAAAATTTAGGATAATAGCACATATCTCTCAACAAAGTAGTCTCACATCTCTTCAGAAAAAACTCTGTGAAGGAATAAGATAGCATTTTAAGTGAATTGAGTTAAATTCTCTTGTCTAGTGATTCAGAATGTGAGCAGATGGACCTACGTACACCTAATCCGTGCTGCAAGTTTTGTAAACTGGGAGACAGTGTGTAGCTCTTACAAAAGCATGGAGCATTTTGCAAAAAAACCCACTGCGGTATGTAATAAAGAAAATACTTTTCAAAAGCATGTGTAAGTAAGTACAATAATGCAAACGTTCATGTCAAACACTGCTTGGGAAATCACATCTTTCCTGCATTTTAAACAAAAAATTAAATATCATCACGGTCTTGTGCAAATAAGCAGAACAGTGCAGTGTTATCCCGCCGGATGAAGGTGAAGAGGAGGAGTGACGTCCTCTGCGACTTCACCTTTCCCCCTTCACCCTCTGCTCAAAGTAGCACTGTGTCCCTGAGGCCACCCGGAGCACCCAAGGTTGGGTGGGAAAGGAACCAGGAGAAAAACACGGTCCTGAACCCTTCACATTGCTGCTAATCTGCAGGGGCAAGCAGCAGGATTAATGCTGCTGAAAGCAGCAGCAGAGAGCACAAGTGCCCGTGGCAGCCTCTGTCCAGCCAGAGTGCAGTCCCGGGCACTGCAAAATCAGCCCCATAGCCTGCGGTCTTGCTGAGCTGCCAGGGGTGGTGGCGAGGACTCATGGGATGGTACAGGGGAAAGGTGTAGCTAAGTGGGAAGCTGCCTGTGTGCCCAGCGCCCACCACTGCAGTTCTCTGTTTGGTCCTTAGCAAAATGGAAAGACTGTGAAGTTCTTTTTTCAGCTTACAAATAGTCCGTGAGTAGATGCCTCTGGGAACAGGCACCCAGCACAGATAATAAATAAACACTTTGTCCCAAAACTCTGGATTTTTTATCTTTTTTTGAAAGAGGGCAATGGGATACTGCATTTTTATTCTTCAACTGCTCTGCCTGAGAGCACCAAAGTGCCTGACATGAACACTGCACAGTTCTGCCATCATTTGTGTGTTGTAGATGACACCCCAGCTACAGACTTCACTGTTCCAACACCCCTGTTGGTGGTCAGCAAATAACATACTTATTACATCTTACGGGAACCTCGAGTGAAGCAAGACTGGAGTAAAGGTGTCTTGAAATGGCCTGAAGTTAAAGGGATGTCAATTCTCTGTCTCCAGTTGGAAGGGAGCTCTTGGACAATACATCTCATAGTGTCTTTGAAACTTTCTGACTCCATTTTCTCTCCTTAAAATGGGTATACAGACATCCCTTACCAAATGCTGTGAGATCTACATAAGAAAATGCTATATGGGAATTAGGTGGGTTTGCTGTTGTTACTACTGCTGCTGTTTGTGCATTTGCACTGAAAGTAAAGTTCCTGTACAAGGCTATCAACCAAAAAATCTTACTAGAAAAACAAGAATGTGTGATTAATCCCCAAAAAGTAAATTCACATGCTCCAAGTTAAGCAAAATATCTTGCAGAATTAGATCAGACTCTGCAGACAACACTGACAAAATTCAGCCCCCAATTTTTTATTGATTCACCATTAAAATAAAACTCAGCTTTGATTTCAACTGCTTTTCAGTGATGCTGTGAAAGAAGCCAAAACACCTTCTCAGGGATTATGCCAAGCAGTAGTTTTGAACAGGTTTGGGGCAATATTCAGTGAACTGTAACTAATCATTTTCATCTTATCGCCTACAGAGTCATTGCATTGGAATGATGTTTGGCTAATTTTCCAAAGGACACATTTACTCTGGATTGTTCTACATAGCTGTCAGGAGCAACAGTGAGCCAAAACATACTCTGTCAAGGGAAGTGTTTGGTTGATGAAATTATAAATAAGTCATCAACCAAAAGTCTGTTAAAATGAATCATCATTAAATGTTTCTTTAAATAAAGTGTTTAATCTCAAACTCCAAAATAGGAACTGCAAGACCATCTTTCCCTACCTCATTCACAGATCTCCTCTTTGAACACATCATGAGAATATTAAGTTAGTTAATTTAAGCTATATGTGCATGCGAGCACATGCAGAGAAGCAAAGACTGTGATATGTTTTACATAAAGCAGGCCATTGTGCACTGATTATAATGTGTAAAGAGGAAATATGTTTATACCACAATCTATTCTAAACTCAAATAGGCAGCAGTACTTTGTGTTTATAAATATAAATGCAAAACCTATGTTAAAATAATGTTAAGGGTCTGGATTCTAACCACAAAAGCCAGGAAATTCAGAGCAAACCTTGGAAGTTTGGGCCTGATTCTGATTTCATGCTCTTGCCATGTAACTCCAGTGTCTTCAATAACAGTTTGTACTGGAGAAAACAAAATCTTTTGTCTGAAGCTCGCTAGGTATGGCAGAGCTTGTGCAAAGTATTATCATATTTAGGTCTGAAGGCTAGATACAAGAAAAGGATGTAGGCAGCTGTGACAGCATCCCCCAGGGCTTCTCTTAATCTAATGAAGTGTGTATATGCATATGTGGGTATGTGCAGGAGGGGAAGGATGGAAATGTGCAGTCTTGGCAAGCACGTCCTCAAAACTCTCTTTTGTCCTCCAGGACACATGTAGACTTTATGGAAAACTTGGAGCAATCTGAATGTTATCAGCCTTTAGAAGGTGCTTATATAATTAATATTTCTCATGATGCATAATGTACAACATTATACCACTACTTTTTAAGGAGACTACAACAAAGGAGTATAGCCGGGCATGTCCCCATTGAGATATACAACTGAAATATTAATCAAGACACTTCAATGAGGAAGGGGGAGGAAATGACCTAACCCTGTGCAGTCCTGTGTGGAGTTCTAGTGCACAGTCATGACAGGAAAAGAAATTCTGATAAAGGCAAGAACAAAGATGGGTCATTCCACCTAGACCAGGAAGTGACATGGCAATGAAGAATGGTTGGTCTGGTAGCCACCTCTAACAACAGGAGCACATGTTGGCTCTGGTCTATTGGCAGAAGTGAACTAGCCATCCACATGGTGTTGCTGAGACATTGGAGCAGCTGAGAAGGATCCCTACTGTTATAGTGCATTTCATGTTTTACCTTTCTGCAGATTTGTTCCTCAAAATTCCAGATACACATCCGTTAGTAAAACTGGTTTTGAAAATCTAATTTTCCCTAGAGTCCTGGTTTCAGCTGGGATAGAGTTAATTTTCTTCTTAGTAGCTGGTACAGTGTGGTTTGGATTTAGTGTGAGAACAATGTTGATAACACAGTGATGTTTTAGTTGTTGATAAGTAGCGCTTATCCTAAATTAAGGATTTTTTCAGTTTTCCATGCTCTGCCAGCAAGCAGGTGTACAAGAAGCTGGTAGGGAGCATGGCCAGGACAGCTGACATAAACTAGCCAAAGGGATATTCCATGACATAGAATGTCATGATCAGTATATAAACTGAGGGAGTTGGCCAGGAGGGGAGGATTGTTGCTCCGGCATTGCTCAGCGGGTGGTGAGAAATTGCATTGTGCATCACTTGTCTTTTCTTGTTGTTTTTTTTTGTTCTTCTTTGTGGGTTTTTTTGTTATATTCCTTTTCATTACAGTTATTACTATTATATTTTATTAGTACTATTGTTAGTATTGTACTATATTTTATTTTACGTTAGTTATTAAATAATTCTTATTTCAACCCACGTGTTTTACTTTGTTTTTCCAATTGTCCTCCCCATCCCACTGGGAGCAGGGAAGAGTGAATGAGCGGCTGCATGGTGCTTAGTTACTGGCTGGGGTTAAACCATAACACCTAGCAATAAGGCTTGTGCTCTGCTGAATATATTCAAACCTTGAGGGATTATCTTCTATGAGTGTCCTCTGGACAATGCATTGTGGAGTTTGTGGGTATTTGTAGAGCAATCCAGTATTTATCTGAAAGGGATAGGTAGGTGGTTAAAACAAGTCACGAAGTTACAGTGGGATATCTCTCAGTAAATGCTTTCCCAAGACCAGAGGTCGAACTTGGAGGTCACAATGAGCTTCCTGGAAGAGCCCTGAAAGGGTAGTTTAGGCAGAATTGAGGCACTAAAGAGAAAGTGAGCTAACCATAAAAGCACATCTAACTGCTTTGCTCTTAAGGAGCCTAAGTATGCAGCAGCCATGTAGCACAGTTCCTGTAAGCTCTGCTCTTGTGACTAAGGACCTCCACCTTGACTGGCCTGAATCTGCCTAAAAGGAAGAGTTGACACCCACCTTTCCTATGATAGCTGACGGTTGGTGAACCTCTTGAGAAAGAAGAGAGATGGGCTGCACACCCTCCTCAGCCTGGGGCACTCTGCACTCATGTCTGCCATGCATCCAATGCTTTCCTAGACTGCACCATATGTACTCAGCCATTCCTTGCTTTGGAGCTTTCTTCTGGGATGGAAGGCAAACAGCACAGCCAGAGAGGAAGGAGACAGTGTCCACATCTGTGTCTTAATAACAACAGCACTCTGCTGGCAAGACTGACTCCCAGGTCAGGTAGAGGAAGGGCCTGGTTTCACGATCCCCCAAACCTTCACTGACAAACCCAGAGAGCAGAACTGACAGGCTTCAAAAACAGGCTGTCCACCTCACTTTGTCCAAAAGAAAAGGCAGTCCAGTGCATAAATTGTGTGAAAGAGAGCAAAAGAATCATGGTGAAATAATGGTGGATGCTGGTAGAGTCCCAAAACACATCAAGAAGAGTGGAATATACCTAGAGGAAATGTTTCAATAATGGGTATGTTTGCTTAGATGTATATAATTTTCAAAGGAATTATGAAAATTAATCATGTTAATACTTTGGTTTGCAGTTAATGAAAATGATGCTTCTGATGTTTCTCCTGCTTTTCTGTACTAACCATCAAATAATATTTATTGAGACACAACCTCAGCTGCAAATACACTGATCGTCTTTCCATGAATAGCGTTGACACACTTTATGCAGTCAAGGATCATTGCTTTACTAGCCAGTCCTAAAGTTCATTACTGTAGAAAGCCCTGTGTCATTTGCTATTAATTCTCAGTTTATTTAAACCAGTACTTTCTTTCAGATTAGCTTATTCATTAACTCAGTGTCCTTACTAAGTACAACAGTCAAATGCTTAAAAAAAAAATCTAAAAACCATCATAACTGTGTATGGAAATGAAAGGATTGGGACTGTAGTCCCAGTTGCCGTACTCTGGTAAAATCCAGGTATCAACTCAACTAAAGTAGCCTTCCATGGGCAAAAAACTGATGGGATAAAACTCACGATCAGTCCATTGTTCCTACCCCAAGGACAGCAAAGAAAATGCCAGGAAACTTGTTCCTTATTAAAAAGCCATAACGAGACACACTGTACAAATAAGTGTGCCAGATGAGAGCATTGCTATATAAGGCTGGGTATAGAAGCCAAATACAGAGTTAGAAACCCTGCCTCCAGCCAAATACACCAACACAGATCATCACAAAAGCAAAGGGAAGGTCTTAAGTAAATCATGTTGTCCTGCATCAGCCAATTTGACACACTGATACAAGTTGAACCCCAGCAAGACAGAAATTATCCCAAAGGAATAATATTCTTGTCTTCCTGTGAGAAGAGCATGTTTGCATATACTGCGACTATTGTTAATGTGTCCTGGGAGATCTATACACAATTTCTATTGCATCTAGATGGAGTTGTCACCTTAATCATGTACTGAAGTGTTGAATTTTAGTGATACATCCTTTCTACAAAGAGCTCAGAATCAAAACTAAATACTTCTCCATCTAGACTTAGAAAAGGTTTTGGTGTTCATTACAAATTTATATTTCTCTTATCAGTTTTATATGACAAAGATTAAATATAGATGGTTAGGCTGACAGATCAGTAGATATGCTCAAGCCAGAGATCAGCAAGTCTGATAGTTTGCCTGGAAACCCTGTAAACTTCATCACAATGCTCATCACCCTGTGCTGAAAGGAGGCCTCAAGACCACAGTCCACAAGTTAGGGAGATAGCTGCCTGACATCATGTTGCATATGGTTTTCAGGCTTTACTCCATTTGTCATTGTGTTGATAAAAAACTCGAATAACTCCATTAGGGACTGCTATATTACTGGATCAGCCTAGCTTTGCATCGTTGGAAAGTAATCTAAACTCCTTACTTGATAGAATAGAGAGAGAGAGCATGTTCAGACTCCTCATTTATTTACTGTCTGCTCCTGATAAAGTAGTTACTAGCCAACTACCTGTAGAGAAAATCAGATTATTTAAAACTAGTAATAATATTAATTGCATAAGAACTAGTTACACCTAAAAATCAGACTCTAAACTTCTGAGAAGAAAAATATTTATCAAGAGCTTGGAGTTTTGACAGGTTGTTATTATTAGTATAACTGCCACATAAGAAAACATCTAGATCCTTATCAACTCTATATTTTTTCTTTTGCTTCATAATAACTTTTTCCACAAACTATTTGTAGATAATTGAATTTTTTATATCAACACTTTGATGGTAAAACTGCTTTGCAATTTCTGTGCCATATCCTAGATTGCTTTTCTGTGGAGAAATATCATGGGGTTTGTTCATTGATAATCCACATGGTGATCTATCACCAAGCGATAATATGGGTCATAATACATTTTTTTGAACTTGCAAGTGTCAGACATTTTTGAGTGCATGAGTGCCATCAAGACAGCTCCTCCACCAAAAGAAGTAGAGGTGCCACCGTGTTAAATTTCTAGTTTAGGTTGGAGGTAACCTTATGCTGCTCAAAGGCTCAGTTGGAGAAGAAATCAATAATTAACAAATGAATCTCACTGAAATCACTGAGACAGAGGAAGATTACACAGAGTCCTCACTCCAACATGGAATGTGAGGGAAGGTCAAATGTATCTTAGAGACAAGGAGGGGTGCAGTCCCCTATCTGTCTCTTCTTGGAGTCAAAAATAATCCCAAAATGATGGAGCCCTGATCTGAATCAGGGAGCTAGATCAAGGGAAGGAAAGCCAGAAGGGGCAAAACTCTCATTAGCTTCAGGGTAAATCCAAACAGGATGTTCAGAAAGAAAGAAAGAAGGAAAGAAGGAATGAAAGAAAGAAAGAAGGAAAGAAAGAGAAACAAAAAAAGGTGTCCATAGGACTTCAAATATCTGGGACAGTGAGAAAGAAGAGGGTGAGAAAGATTTTTCACCCAGGGGACAAGATAACTTTAAAAGGAGTGTCTTGCACAAGGGGACAGACAGCATGCCTTAGACTTTGGCCAGCGTTTGCTCAACCCTTCAGCCATCTCCCATGAAGTCTTGCAGAGGTATCTAAGGTCTGAGAGCTCTGTTTGCTCTCTGTGCTCATCTAAACTTTGAACTTTGCCCAGGCTGATCAACAGGGTCCCACTTGCAGGTTTTGCTGGATAGACACTCTTCCATGAGCATCTGGTGTGTGACCATGAAATCTTTGCCCACAAACACCAAAATTCTGTTACATAGAGTGGCGCAAGGTCTGGGGGTTCAGTATGTCACCTTTATTTAGTGAACTGACACAAATTTCAAGCAGCTCTCAAGATATTGAGGTGCTTAAACTAATTGTAGATACAAGACAGGCTGCCATATTTCATGCTTTGAATTATACTTTTGTACAGAAAGTGCTCACACCAAGCCATACATTATTCATCATTTGGAACATTTTTTACAAATTTGTGTGGTTCCTTTTTTTTTTTTTTTGTCTTTCAAAGAAAGTCTGAAAGGCTTATTTTTATATCTGAAAATGCATCCAAAGTTTGTGGAGGAAGTCCCTGTCTTCAGGCAACATGGTGCTGTCTTCATTCCCATTTTCCACAGCGGTTTCACTCTTTTCTGTCTTTGATGTGGTCTCTGGCACCTTGAAAGCAAGTAAGCCTATGTCAGCTCTTGTGTGCCAGCAGTTCAACATCCCCAGCCACCATGCCAGTGCCTACAGCTGAAAGCTGGGGCTGGGGAGTAGGTGGGGTGGCGGGTGGGGGGTGAGGGACATCCTGAATTACATCCCTGCACAGCCTAACTTCCAATTCTGAAACCAACAGCACAGCAGTTAGCCAGAAAGCTTTACCACCAGAGTCAAATAACATCCAAAAAATTGGGATTTACGCACATGTCAGAGACTGATTGCAGCTTGTCAGACACTCCAGGCTAAGTGATTTTAGAGCAATTTCTCCAATTACTAGTCTTTTTGTTTGTGTGGACCACCATGAGCAGACACCCAGAAATCTCACCACTCCATTAAGGACTTGGCATAATATATAGTTGCACACATACATACGCGCGTGCGCGTACACACACAGAAGAGAAAAAATACTGTAATGCCTCCAATTTCCTACTTCATTGACTGGATTACTTTTTTTGAGACTGGTTAAACAGACATTGTGCTGGGTGGTTAGTGATTATCATTTTTCTGCAGTGCTAGGGTACTTGACATTTTCATTCCTCAGTGACTTCAGTTAAAAACAAATAGATCTACCTGCAGTCCACATCTGATTGCCAGATGGTCTCTGTGCCTATGAAGCTCCCATCTCTAAGTGAATTCAAATGACCTCACACATACATCTTCAAACATTGCTATTTGACCACAAAAATGTATGGAAAACGCAACATCTGTACATGTCTGCATCTTAAATCCCTGTTGTTTTACAAAATATATTGCTTGTCACCCTAAAGTCTTAAGTCTCTTAATGATCTGCAGGGGGAGATGCAAATGGTAGCCTATGAGTTTAGTGGGGATTTGTTGCATTAAACAATTTCATTTCAACCAAAGGTCAAAAGATACAAAACTATTCATTTGAATCCACTGAAGCCAACAAATAGATCCTGTTAAGTACTCCCAATGGTCCCCAAAGCACAACTGTATGTGACTGCATGTCACTATGTTGTGTGGATTATTCATGCAGGTGATGCGTCCAAGCAGTTAAAATAAACTTGAGATCTTATGAAACCATTACTAAAATTTCGGAGCTGTTTTTGCCTATGTAACAAAGCTTTATTAAGAGTCACAGAGCCTATAAAATCTAGCATTGTTTCAAGGGAATACCTTGTCATATCAATGTCATTGTACACGTAAACCCAACAAGACAGTAAACACAGGCCCACTCGAATGGCTGGATGAAAAAACAGATGGGATATCACAAACATTTTGCAAACTACAACAGACTTCTAGGCCAATTAAACATGGTTAGCTTTGAATGGGAGAGGAAATAGTTTTCTTTGCTGTTAAATGTCAAAAAAAAAAAATTCCTTGGGGCATAAAAGCCCAGTTAATTTTTGGAAACTTGCTAAGATTAATCAACCCTGCATGAACTTTTAACCAAAACAAAACAACAAAAAAAGTAGAAATATATAGGGGAATATCACTGGAAACACAGAAGCAGAAAAAAAGAGATTTTGAGTTATACAGTACTTCAATGAGTAAGAGCTTTTTCTCAAGATGACTTAACAAATCAGCATGGAAAACATTTTCTTGTTAATCTTAGCAGAATATGAAGTTGACCAAAAAAAGGGTTGTTTTGTTATTACTACACTTTTTAAAGTTTAAATGCTATAATGAGAAGCCAGGTTGAGATATTTTTTCACGGCAAAGCAAGTCTGCAACATTTAAATTTCAAACTGTTTTCTTTTTTTTTTTTTCTTACAAAGCATACTTAAATTTCAACACCTGAGAACTGTGATTTACCTTCTGTGAAATTCATTAAGATGACTGCTTACCAAGGAGGAAATGCCAGTCTAAATTATTTGTCCCTTCTGCTTTAGTGTGACTTCATTTTAAAAGGGAAGAAATCACATTTGAAAGCCCTCAGAATAGCAAGCTACCCCAGAGTTCAGGCATGCCAAGCTTCCTGCATTGATGCATGTTTAGCTCCTTCGAAAGCCTTCATCACATAGCAAAGTCAATAGTGGCCATCAGGAAGTAAAGAAAACATTGGAGAAATTCGGTTAATCTATCCTAGTAGACGAGGTCATGACAGGACCACGTGCATAAATAGCAGAGGTATTATTTTCAGATGTAGATGTCCCAAGCAGGAATGGACCAGCTGGGCAACAGCTTCCTTCCAAGTCCCCTGAATAAATGGCAGCTTCTGGCTAGGGAGAGTGTGGGCTGGGATGTCATCGTTTTCTACCAGGATCAGCTCAAGGTAAAGTGGGAGCAAACCATCACACCAAAGATAAAAAGAAAATCTTTTCCACTACACCTGAGGGGCAGTGGTGCAGAGTAATGGGAGAAAAGAAGGGGAGAAGCTGCTTTTTTACTTGCATTTGCTTTCATTCTCATTGTCTTCTTTTGTCTGAAGAACAGACATGTATGAATACTCAGCCTGCAGTTTGCTGTGTGGCTTTTTCGTACTGAACTCAGATGGGCTCCTTCAGCCTGCGCACATGAGATCTACCTGATTCCATGCACTTTAATTCCTTGACAGTGTAGGGATTAACCACCTAGTCTCTAAACCAACCAACTGCAGTCAGACCAATGTCCTGAAAGTTTTTCAGTGATTCTGTGGCATCTGACATTTTAAAGCATTTGGGCTTAGATTCCCTTCATACTCTGGCCTTGCAGCAGCAACCTGCAACCAAAGCATTTCTGTTCCCTCAAAGCCGCTATTGCAAACACTTTTTGCACCGCTTGTCAGATGTGAAGAGAGGATGATATAATTGAGCCTGCTTTAAAAAAAAAATCAAACTGACATAATATTGCTAGTAACTTGACAGCTTTATGTAAAGCCTTCCCCAGAAAACCCAAGCTGGTCACACTGCTGAAGACAAGCAGAGGTTAGGGACAAGGTTTAGGCTCTAGGAGTCCTAGACTCAGCCTTTCAGAGGTTCAGCCATATTTAGCTTGCCCTTTGACATGACCCAGCCTTAAACAATAGCTTTGTGGGTATGCTAAATGGCCACGTCTTGCCAGTTGCTGCCAAATTAATGAGCCCATGTCATTTTTAGTTTACAGTTCAGTCATAAAGCAGCCAAGTGGAAAATGAGGCAGGGACCGTTAAGGAGTGTCACGCAAATTTTCAAAGAGTATAGTCCCTAATTCCTCACTGCCCCTTTCAGAAGTCTCTAATCATCGTTCTCTTTCCTCCCCTTGCTTTCTTCAGATCCTCTAAAGAACCCCTTCACTGTGCAAAAAAGGCTGGCCAGAGAAACTAGGTGCTGGTGGCTTAATGCAAGAGAGTCGAGGAAGAGTAAAATGCAACCTGCACTCATGATTTGCACAAAAACTAAAACAATCTGAGTGGTCACCTGAGCTTCCCAGCTCATGGCAGGGGGATATGGGCACAGCAAAAGTGTTTCATAACTGGAGGGGACAGAAGCAAGGGAAGCTTTCACGTAAAAAAGGATTGTGTTAAAGGGAATCCTATCCAGAAAAATGCTCAGAGACAGGACAGTGTAATTTTCCACTCCCTTACATCATTTACAGGCAGGAGAAACTTCCTCAATGAAACATAGCTTCCCACCCCCACTCTCAAAACTGTTTTCTTGGTCTGTGGTTTGATCAAAAACCCAAAACTCTGTTCAGAGTTGAAAAGCTTTCTGCTTCAACCCTTCAATGATACATGTCCTGTGCAAGTGGTTTTACATCCTTTCAATCTGAAACCACACAAATCTTGCAAGTTTTCCAGTTTGACTTTGAAATTTTGAGCAGTGTTGCTTTTCCCCATCTTACTCAGCTCCCACCTGTGGTTTACCTCCTCCCAACTGCTGTACTGGCATATTTCCTCATTCTTAATCCTTCTTCTTCCATATCTTCTGTCTCTGTTTCTCAGCAGCTGTAGACCTCATCCTTCCACTCCACAGCCTGGTTGTCTACCTTGGAAATGTCTCTGCTCCTCTAAGTTTGGCTGTTGAATTTTCTTGTGTGTGGGCTCACCCAGATGCACAGGACTCTCTCCTTCACAAGTGTCAGGGATCAACGTTCACATTATCCTCAGGCAGCCTCCCTGGTTCCCTATTCAACTCAAATTTGTCCTTGTTGTTTTTAAAGTCTGCCTCAGACATGCCTCAGGCTCTCTCATGCAGTTTGTCTCTTTCTGTTCCTCATCTTGCTCTTCCTGATTGTCTAGCACTCTGTTTCCTGTGTCCCTCCAGGAGCTAAGTGTATTCCTTGAAAATTTTTCTAGGACTATTCATTTGAAAAAAAAATGGTTTTACTTCATGCTGCCTTCACACCCCTTTGGCTCGAGAATTGCAAATTAATTTGCTGGCAGGAATATTTGCAGAAGCAGTCAATTTGAAGAATATATGTCAGAATATTCTCAGAATATGAATGCTGGGGCCCTAAATATGAGTATTTGCAAAGAAACACAATTCTAGGAGGTACGTTCTTCCAATAGGGAAGCAGGGTGGTTGTCACATGACCTCTGTGCCCATCCAAAATTTGAAACACATTTCACATTTTAAACACAGAATTTTCTCACGGAACCTCTTGCAAACCATTTACAGGCCCTGGGTTAGATTGTGGTGCTCTACCACATGCCCTAAATAGAGAGCAATTTGAGGCCACACAGGAAGAACCAAAGAGATTGAGCCTGCCTAAGAAACATTCTTCACCAGGGCTGCTCCCTATGTGTGGAGGTGAACAGTTGGCATCAGCTGGTAGGAACAAGAATATTTAGGAGTACAGAAAAAGTTCCTCAGACTACGCTGTCTGTCTTGGGGTGCATCCTTCCCTTGATCTGAACAAGCTTCCCCCAAAAGCAGGTATGGTCTTGTCCTCTCCTCCTGCTCCAGCCAGGAGCCCATCACAGCACTACACCCCTCTGAACCTGAGGAAACCTTTTCCAGTTCCCAGCCTAACCTTTTTCCTAGATGTTTCAGACTCTTGTGTCTTTCTGATAAGAATACCATTAAGCTGTCATTAAGCTATTTTTTCTTTCTTATATGCCAGTCCTTGTAGTTGCTTGAGCAGCAAACAGATCATCTCTCAGCCTTTGTTTTGCTGGGCTAAGCAAGCTGAGCAGTTCTAGTTTTCTCTTGCAAGATCTGTTCTCTGTTCCCCTAAGTGCACTCCCAGTCAGCCTTATTTGGCCTCTGTTCCTGTTTGACTTCTTCTTCCTGAAAGACAGGTGCCCAGAAAGGCACATTTTATTTCAGGGACCTCACTGGTACCCAAGAGAGTAGCAGTGGTCCCTTTTTTTTTAGAGGAAATGCCTCTTTTGACATAGACTATAACCACACTTGACTTCCTTATTGCTATATCATGCCCATATCTATTTTCTATTCCTGTTATTTTCAACTGAAAGCTTAAATTTTATCACAAAATCCCTGTTACTTAGCAGTAAATACATGATCCTTCAATTTGCACTAATGACTGTTACCCTATTTCTATTACTTCAAACCCAAAGTAATTCTGCTTTTCTTGTCATATATTCTGGCTCACTACCATACGCCCTTCTTCTGTGTTGATAACAAATGTCATTAGCACATTCCCATGCTTGCTACCAAGTCATTATTGCTGTCATTAATTAAATGCTTTAAAAAGTTTAGCTCAAGATTAATCCTTGAAGAGCTCTCTCAGTAACCTTCAGCCAGCCAGATGCTTCCCCTTTCCATATAACTCCTGTGGTTGTCTTGTTGATCTTCCACTATTTCCCATATCTTCTCCACATAAACTGATAATTTCTTATATAATACCATGTGACATGCTTTACTGAAGTTGAGAGAAAATAGATCACTCATTTCCCTTGTTTAGTAATGTAGTTATCAAGGAAAGTAATTATTTTAGTTTGGCATGTTTCACCTTCTTCTAACTCAAATCCTATTTTTCACTAATTTCCATCTGTGTAACTATTCTTGTCTTAGAAATTTTTTGCAAAACTGGCATGCTGCTGATATCAGATTAAAAGGACTAGCTTTCCAGATTACCACTTTCCTTTTTCCTAAAAAAATACATACTACATTTGCTATCCTCTAGGCAGATACTACCAGATTTGATTTAACACATTTATTCAGAATCCCATCACCTGGAAGTACAGTCTCACCTATCAGTTCCTTGGGGACTCAGGAAAAAGCTATCCCTTCCCAAAGCACCTTGTGCTCTCTGAATCTTGTTCCTCCTCAGAGATGGCAAATTTTCATGCTCATACCCTCATTCTTAATTGGCTGCCCTGCCCCTACAAAAACAACCTTATGGAAAAGGAGGGAAAACTATTAGCTTTTCAGAGCACATTCAGACTATGTGAAGTCTCAACACCCCTTTCTCTTCAGCAATACCTGGTCTTATTTTTTTGTTCCTCCTTGCCTGCTTTCCTCCCCTTCCATTTCCTTTGGCATAGACTCAGCTTTGATCTCAGCCGTTTTCACTCCACCCCTGCACTGGTGGTGCTGGTACGTGCCTCCTTGCTGCCTCCCTTGGTCTTGCACAGGACCTCAGCCCAATGTGCTAACCCCACTCAACAAAATGTGCCCTGACACCTGTACCCAGGCCATGTCTCCTCATCTCGCTGTTTTTTCAACCCTTTCAAACACCCTGGTGAAGTAGAGCATAACTCCTGTAAGCAGGTGCTCTACAAGAAAGGAGGGGGCATCTGCTGGTTTAACCCCATCGTACAGCTGTGGAGATGATCACAATCTTCCTTCAAGGGCTGCTTTCAAAGATACCATGAAAGAGCTTGCAAGCAACGGACAAACTTGAGAGAAATTGGGGTGCATGCATGAGCTATACCCCAAGAGAAGAAGGGACACCAATAATTGGCATGAATAAAACAATAGTCACATTACTAACTCTAGTCTGTACAAGGTCTTTCTCTCTCTTTCTCTTCCCCTTCCCCTTTCTCTCTCTCTCTCTCTTTTCTTTCAGCTCCTTATTTCTCCATCACTATTACTCTTCACTGGATTTCCCTAGAGCTGTTAGAAAGCAGCTTAGAATGGCATCCCTGATGCTGCACTCCGAAGTTGTGGAGGTGTAAGGTACTGCTCCCCTACGTGGTGCAAGATACCAGACCAAAGCCGGTACAGGCAAATGCTGGCACTGGTTTCAACCACTACTCTTCAGTCCGATGCAGGGAACAGTGGTGTCACTTGAATCCTTCACAGTAGTTATTTCTCCGAAATTATCAGCATTCATGGAGAGGAATGGGGGCTGGGTAGGGCAGAGATGGACTGCTCAGAAAAGACATAAAATTGGCCTCAGAGAGGTGTCCAGAACTGACCATGGAGATACTGAGATACTGCAATAGTATCCACACAAAATAACTTTGATATTATTTGGCATCAGAGAAATTTAGACCACTGCTGTGGTACCAGCTTTCTGTGTGCTACTGCTGCTGCTCTGTGACCTACAGGGAAAAGCTCTTTCATCAGTGGTGTAGCTGGGCTTTGTAGAGGACCTGCCAAGGGGCGGGCACATGCTCTGTTTTGTTGGGTCTTCCAGAGGGGCAATAACCTCCAGCACCAGAGCAGAGTGAGCAGCTGGGAGTTGTAACTCCTTAAACAGAGAGCAAGAGTTGCCAGAGGAGAAAGAAAAAAAAAATACAAACCCCAAAACCACAGCCAGGTCTATGTTGTAAAATGCCTAGTGGAAGACTGACTTTCTTCATTTGAAGCCAAAGACCTTGCTCCCACTGATGATGTCATTCACAAGACAGGCCTGCTGCGCTGACCAAACACATCTTTCTGTGCAGTTGAATTTTAGACTAGTCACATATTCAGTAGGATGCAAATCTTGACTTAGAAAGTTACAGGTGGAGCTTTTAAAGGCAAATACATTTCTAATGACAAAAGCTTATACTCGAAGTCACTGAAGAACTGTCTATTATATCATATTTTCTCACTTAGTGGGTATTTTATCCCTCACCTTGTGCCCTTGACAACTCTGCATAGCAGCTCTGAAGCTACCCCAATTAGTTTCTTAGGATCTAGACTGGTGTGGTCGACTGGCTTGGCATCTACAGTCATTCAGCCATAACCTGAGCAGCTAGATTTGCTTTAATCCCATAAAAAGTAGGCAGGAATACAAATGTGCCAGATTATCAGCTGAGGCAAACTAGCTCTGCATCACTGGGTTCAGTGATGCTGTGTTGATTGAATCCATAGAAGCGTTTGGCCTCAATATATCCTAGAGAAACAGTCTTTCAGAAAAATAATCAATGCAAAACAATGTTGTCTTTGGACGCCTGGAACTGCTGCAAGTTAGAATTATTGGAGTTCTTTGGTGTGATATTTAATCAGCAGTGCTTGAATGCCAGGGAACTAGAGGCCAAAGAAACTATTCCAAGTTGGATTTGGTAAGCACGAGGTTTTGCTTTAAAGCACATTAGTCAGACAAGTTCAGTCAAAAGTCATATGTAGGATTATTAGCTCTTGTGCAGGGGTTTTCTCATTTGTGTTGGCTCTTCAGATGCTGTGGAAGCCTTACTGAGCAAAACACTGAACAGCTGAAGATGGTTGTGCTGGAGGCGGGGGTTTTTCCATGCCTTCCTCACTGCGCATCCGCTTGCTATTGGAATCCCACAAGAAACAAATTCCATTCTTACAATCATAGTTTTGGAAAAGCAGTTTAGAAAAAGGAAGGGAAAAATATTACGATGAAGCCTCCTTTTTCCAGCTTCCTTAGTATTAGAGACAATGGACCCCGTGGTGTCTCATACAGTAAATAAGAGAAAGGACCCAGCAGTAATGAATAGAATAGTCATGCTAAAAGAATGTTTCTAACTCTAGGAGTCCAGATTGTGAAATGGTCACACAACCTTAACTCTGCCCCTTGAATATATTGTGAGAAAGCCCCTAATTAGCTGATTACTTATTAACCCTGTCACTGAAACACATTCATTAAATTAGTTAAAACATGATTGAAGCCCGAAAGAGCAGTGTTTGAAGGCCAACAGGTGGCCCTTATAAAACTAGGAGCTTGGGCTCATGTAAATGTGGGCAACCTGCAGGGGCCAGACAGTTCAGGGCTAGCAGAGGCTCTTCAACAGCATGCTGAGGCTCCCAGTAATGCAGGGACCCACAGTACTGGAGTAAGGAAAGGTCTAGAGCAACTACAAAACTTGAGGCTAATGGGACACTTTGAACACAGGGCAAGCTGTGATCAGTGTAGCCTGGCAGATGAGCTACCTAGCTGAGTGCCTCGCAGATCTATCTGGCCCACATTAGGTCCTCTGCAGACAACCCAGTGGCAGGAGCTTCGCATGGGAGTATTGCCTTGTTCTGCTGTCCTTCCCTTAGCATCTGTCGTAAGGTATGAAACTATATGGACTTTGGTCTGACTGGGTAAACCTTGTATTTTGTGTTCTCATTACTTTATCCCAAGTGCACCAGACAGGTTGGGTTGGGGCCTAACTCACTTCAAGTGTAGCAGATACGCTAGGAAAGGCAAGCTACGGCAGATCCCTCCTCCTGGGCAGTGAAAGCAAGAACAGCTAAATGTGTCTTCCTGCCTCTAACACCATGGCTTTTCTGCTCTTTTCATTTTATTTTCATACCTCATATCCCAAGTAATTTCTGAAATCAAGTTCATGTTCACATCTGACTGAGTTATCTTTTAATTAACTTTTTTCTGGATTGGCCCAAGGCTGAGCTGCCATTCATAAACAACGCTGTCAGCACTCCTGTGGAAGGAAAGAGGGAACAAGTACCTCTCAGCTCAGACTCCCTCTCCCTCCCTCTCCTGCACAGGCAGGCTCAGCTTTCAGCTGCACTGGCCTCCTAAATGGCCTGTGGGTGTCTTTGGGAAGAAAGCCCAAGCAAACATTCTGAACATGGCTTAGGCACAGCAGCCCGTATGACTCTCTTCTGTACCGTTCTCTGCCTCTCTATTCAGTTACAAGCATTATTTGGCACTGAAGCTAAAGGACTTGGAAGTTACCTACATTGCATTAATTTTATTTCAAATCATGTGGCTCTAGAACTAGATTTATGCCTCCCACACATCAGTGTCTCTCAAGGCATACCTGAAGACAAAGCTACACTTCAAAGCCAAGTTAAAGGTGCGTGTGAATACATAAGCATGTGTGTTTTCCCTTTTTCTCCAACCTACCCAGCTAACTGTGGTGACAAGGCCAGCACCCTGGTGACAGGTCAACATGCTGTCATGCAGTGGTTCAGAGCAGATCCTCTCACCACATGGGAGACAGGGAGTGGAGGTGCACCATTCAGTTACACCACCTGAAGCAAATCCTTCTGCCATCCCGAGGAGAGGAATCCAGCTTCCTTCACTCCCCTTGGTCTGAGGCTTAGACCCCTGGCTCACTTGGCTTTTTTTTAACCCACTCCCTAGCCAGCTGATGATAGATATCAGAAAATTCTGAGCGAGCTGCCTTATGATTTCACAACCTGCTGGCCAGTCTAACACAGAAATGGAGGCTGGAAGTGAAGCTGTTGGAGTAAGCGTCGATAAGAAATATCTGGTTTACAAAGGGCTTTTCTCTTCCATTTTTTTAAAATGAAGTCATGAAAGAGAACAACTGAAGGGAGTTGTTAGAAATGTGTATTTCATAAACATGAAAAAAAATCCCCTTCTTTTCTGCTCACCTTCTCTGTACTCACTAACCAGTAACCATGCCTGGTTACAGACCTGAAATTAC
Source organism: Haliaeetus leucocephalus (assembly GCF_000737465.1). NCBI lineage: Eukaryota > Metazoa > Chordata > Aves > Accipitriformes > Accipitridae > Haliaeetus > Haliaeetus leucocephalus. The sequence continues at coordinate 2,553,527 of NW_010973285.1, forward strand.
TGATTAGCATCTGGGACTTACACAAATACACAATGCACAAACAAGACTGTCAGTGTATTCCGAGCAGAGAGACGTTAATGATTATCATGTTTATAGCTTGAGTTAAAATGAGAAAGTCATAAAGACAAACCTCGGATAAGGCAATGCCCACATCCCAGCGAACTGTGAGTTTTCTACTGGGCACCTCCAATCTCGTTACTGAGTCACAAAGACAAGCTGCTTACAGGAGTGGGTATATAACAAGGTAGTTTAACTTAGCAGTGGTCAGTGGCTGCAGCAGCACTAGCATAACTGCTTCCTTTGGTCAGCTGGTGATGTACTAGACCTCCCTCTTAGGTGTAATTCTAAAGAGGTGGGGTTTTTCCCTTCTGTTTACTCTAAAAATCCAACAGAGCCTACCTAACAAGAACCGGACATCTCTAAATTACAGTATGCAGCTTGTATGCATGTTGGTGCAAACCATGTGTTTGCTTCAGCTATGTCATGCTGAATAGACAGGTCTTTCATCAACAGCATGAGAAACGGAAGAACCTGCCAAAGTCAGAAAGGGACCTTTGTCTTCAGATCCCAGACTTTTAGTGGTAACATGTGCCATTGCCTCTAATACTGCAACTGGGGTACCCATCTGCTCTGTAGCGTGTTGCCACAGGTGTAGTTTGTTGTTGTTTCTGACGTTTTACATATGCTCATCTAAACAACTAGACAAGTGTCTTTTTGTTTCACAAATGTTGTGAAGTCTGTTATTTTCCCTGCAGCTAGTGCTTTGTATAGCAAGAACCTCATGCAAATCATTACTGAAGTACAAACAAAGATCCCCAAAACTTAGCTTGATCACTCTTGCAGTTGCTGAAATTGGACTTGGAACTCAGGTCTTGGAACACAGAAGAGGTTGGAGGATGTGAGATCCATTTCACCTGCTAAAGAAGAAAGCAATAGCCAGCGGGATGGTATCACTGCTGTTGCCCTAAAAATTATAGCTAACTGATTAGGATGAATGGTTACAGGCAGCAAAAGAAAAGAGTGAAGAATAACTACAAACTTCTGATAAAAGCTGTAATTGCATCACACTTTAGATAGAAATTAAGCCCTGTAGTATTTCTGCACACATTGACCTGTGTCTAGCAAAAGGATGAAAGTTCTAAACCCCAGTTTACAAGTTTGAGAGGTCTCAGGACACTGCAGAAAGCCAACAACTGCTGCTGGAATATTCAGTCCTTTTCTGTGTGTCAAATCTTGAAAGGAAAAAAATACAAATAACATGGAGGTCAAATGGAATAAGCAAGCATAACTCTTCATTCAGTAAAGCCCTGCAAGATGAAAGGACTGCCTTGCAAAAGCATGGATAATGAGATAGACGGAGTTATGATATTTTACAAGATGAGAAAACAATTATAGAAAATATTTTCTACTGCTGCTTTTACCATCATAACTCTGAGAAACAGTAATTGACTGCATGCGAGCTATATGGGTCTGTGTATCACGTTTATGCTTTGCTAGTCAACACATTGCAGTGAATGGTTGGGTTTGATTAATTTGCTCATGTGTTTTTGCCATCAAACTACAAGTAAGGAATGCATTTTAAAATTACTGATATCTCTTAAACCTATAAAATGTGTGCCACATGAAAACTGAGAAGAACTATATCTGTAATTAGAGGACTCTCAATTGCATTGTATTATTTTGCTTTTGGCACAGCTGGGAACTGAAAATGTCTTCATCGGCAGAAGCATCTTAAGTCTCAAATGTGAAAGTGTTTTATTACCAATTAGTATTTTTCAGTTCCTAATTAACTAATGACCCTCCAAAAATAATCAGAGCAAGACAAATGCTGTCCCCATGTTACAAAATCAGCAGAGGTAGAAGAACAAGGATTGTACTTTACATACTTGTTCTTTTTTCTTGTGGTCTGATGACTAGACCATGACATCAAGCAACAGTCCAACAATTTCCAAGCGTGTGACTCCCAGCCACTTGCTAGGAGCTGGTGTGGGGTTAGTGGAACATGCAGTTCTTGCTGTCTTTTGTGTTTTTGGCTGTCATCATTGCAGAGATAAATTTGGAGCTCTACAGAATCCAGCTTCACAGTCTCTTGGTGATTGTTAATAAGCAGGAGTGGAGCCAGCTTTGGGGAGTGGAGCCACCAGTGAATGCAGGGTGGCTAAATACCACAAAGTAAGGCCTACCATAGGGAGAACAGGAAAATCAGCAAGGCAGGCATGAGAGATATGCAGAGGAACCAAATTAGCCAATACGAAAGCAGTAAATTAAGAAACAAAGGAAAATAATTGCAAGAGAACATACAGAGAAAAATCAAACGTGCTACATTAGAAACAGCTACAAATACATACTCTTCTAAAACAACTTTGCTTTGCAAATTAATGCTTGAATTACCACAGAAATGTTACACATCTATGATAGGGAGGGAGAATGTCCAGAACTTTGTTGTTTAGATACATGAACATGAGCAGTGCAACACTGCATGAGCCCACAGGTTTTTATGGCTGAGAGAGGAGTCTCTCTCTGCTTCTGGCTGGGGGAAAATATCAAGGAAAGGATTATGAAAAGCCAGGCAAGGATAAAGTGATCCTCCTCTGGCATCCTTTGTCTTCTGGTAGCCAGCATCCTGGGGATTTCCTGAGCCAAAAGTTGCATCTAAGTCATCATGAACAATCCTCTCTAGAACCATCACCACCTTGCTGGGTCTTTGGAGCCACTTACTGGGACTTTGTTCCTGCCACATGTTTGCCACTGAATTATGCCTTCTGTGGAAGAGTCCTCAGTCTAGCTGGTACCTGAGTGCCATTATATTTTGCTCTGGATATTTAAAAAATCCCTGTGATCAGATGATCTGCACATAATCTGGGGGAAAGCCCAGCTGCTTTATTTAAAGAATTATTCAAGTAAAGGAAGTCTCACAGAAGGTTTTAACTTTCTCTGAAACATCAGATTCTTGGTTCTCCAAAGAAAACGGTATTATTATGTCACTCTTCAGCAGATCCTGTGTTAATGGGTGTAAGTGTAGATTCCTGAAGATGGGCTGAAACATTTCAGGAGAGTTTAAGCCCAAAGTGATTATATTTCTTCCAGTTACAGGAGACTAAAACAAAAACAAACAAACAAAAAAACAAATAAAAACAAAAACAAAACAGGAAAAAAACCAAACAAACAACCCATGCTTTAATTAGGCTTCTTTTTATATCTGTGTAGCAAATCTGGACTGGGCAGAATTTTTTTCATTATAGCCTCCTAAGGAATGATTATTTCATGTTGTAGATTAGTCAAGTATAAAGTACTTATAGACGTATTATCCAGTTCAACGTGAATTATTGTTCATGCACTAAGAGAACTAAAGACATTTTAGTAAACAAATTTATGGAGAGTTGGAGGTGGTTTAATGTGCAATAGATGTGATTTATAGAGTTTGGATGAGGAAATCATGTAAATCATGTTCTGTACACAGGTAAAGCAAGTACTATATTCAGTGAGTTCACACAGTAAAACATTTTAATGTGTCTGTCAGTAAACTTAACTTTAACATTAAGCTGCAGAAATGGTATGGAATTATCAACATAAAGTATGCTTAAGGAAATTAATAATCTAGTGTAAAGTTTAGAAAGGAAAAAAATGTACATTTGAAGACAAAACCCCTACTGCTTTGTACTGTGGATGAGATTTGTAACTTCACTACATCTTCCCTCTTGCACCTAGAATATCAGAATATTTCTGAACCCATTTTATTCACTTAATGCATAGGAAATGTATTTTTTTTGCTAGTGATGCCATGCAAAGAGATGAAAGGAATTTCAGTACAAAACATCCCTTCTGTTTTCTCGGTTTGCTTAGAATTCCAACAAAATACTTTCTTCAGCCCGTAGCTGCATACATCTGGCTACAGTCTGAATGATTTGTGCGCATGTGTGTGTACATGTGTGTGCATAAAAGTGCCCATGTGCACAAAAGCTGGTAGGAAGAACACCTCTGTAAAATAATAAACAGTATAATACCATCAGGTAAAGTTAATATTCATTTCTGAATATAGATAGCTGAAAACCAACACTTTGTGGCAAAAGCTGAAAGACCCTTTATGTTTAATACAGCCCTAACTAAATATATATTAGAAATTAAATATGAAATACCTTGTGTAGATGACTAAATCTGGATATAGGTGTCCTACATTGGTTAGGTAGCCTAATCAATGGAAACACTGCTATTAGCAACCTGTTCTGGTGCCCAGTGTATCTTGCCTTCTGTAGCTGACTTCTGGACTCCACCTTTGCAAAGCCTCTGCAAGCAAAATGGGTGCAGATGCTTAATAATGCTGACTAGACTCTTCTGTGGGGATAAAAGCAATCTATACATCACCCTTTATTAAACCCTCACAAAATCAGGTTATTGTTACTAACAAGAGATACTGTATTGTGAAAACTATTTACATCTCTGTTTCACAGTTAACAGAAGAAAATACAAGGTGTGTGCTGAAATTATAATGCATATTGTCAGGGGGTTTTTTGATGCTGGCATGGCAGAGTAGTGGAAAGATTATAATCAAGCAATCAGGATCCTTCACTGAGATCTGTGTGGCTATTGCCATCTGCCCTGTGGGGAAGCAGAAAGGGTGAGATTTCAAAATTGAGTCATTAACAAACAAAATGGTAGAGCTGACTTCCTGGGGAGTCCATCTTATGACCAGTTAAACAAGGCAAGCCTGAAACAGAAAAGTCCCCCTGACTAGGAAGGTCATTCAGACACCAGGATGCCTCAGGATGACCTTCAGCAAAACAGGAACATGGGGCAGGAAAAGGACAGCAGAAAAAGCACCCAGGAAAAGACTAGGGTATTACCACAGGCAAGGGATGCTCTTGGGACTCAGGACCCTGAGGTCCCCTTTGGTGACCCAGTTTCCATCACCTCCTCTCTCCAGATATTTTCCAAATAGTGACATAATTCTGTTGCTCTACAACTCAAAATGGAAGATAGCTAACTCACTGGCAATGACTCCAGAGAAAATAAATTCTAGCACTAACAGCACTAATGCTGTTTAGACTTCTGGTCTCATTAAATTGGGCTCCTTTTGATATCTCCTGTTGTCTGGAAGATGACCCAACACAATTCCAAATTTATAAATGTTATTGCCAAGTGATTCTAGTAAATATATATTCACACACACTTTCTCTTTTTTTATACATATATATATACATATGCTTAGAAAACACTTAAAGTTGGTGTAAATATATAGAGAGTATACCCAAATGACAATATACTCAGTAACAGTCAACCACAGGTGTTTATAAATACCTGTGCTCTCTGAATCAGTCTCCCTGTCTGTATTGGTCTGTCACTCTATCTGTGGAGCTAGAGCCTCTCTGAAGGAATTATGGAAGATGCCCTGCAAGACAAATAATTATCAAAGCAATCTGACTGAGCAAAACTGTTTAACTGATGGCAAGCTGCTTCACACTGGGCTACATTATGTTTTACCAATCAAATGCCTCAGTGGTTAAAATGAATTCATTGAGCTCCACATGGATTAAACAGGCTAGAGTGCACTCATCCTCTCCTTACGCAAAAGGAGAAGATTTGGTTCAAATGTTGATTTGCAACATGTCAGGAAATGTTTTCTTCAATTAAGTAATCTCATTTTAAAGTCAGTTCTGTGCCAGAAAAACAAACAGTACAACTTTTCCACACATGCGCAGTACTTACATGCAGGGTACAATCTTATGATTTCTGGGAGGCTGCTCTTGAAAGCCAAGTAATTTATATTTATAACAGGATCAAAGCTACAGAACTATTAGGCAAATTCTGCTTTCCATTGCATCTGTATACATCTACCATAGCCAATGCATTTCTAGCAGATGTACACAGATTTACTGATCATAACAGAGACTCTAATGCAAACCCATGTATTTCACATTGGAGCTTTTTAGTGAAGATGAATCAGTCCATAGACTTTTCTTCACACAACCTTCATTATTTATAATCCTTATATGCAGCTTAATTCCTCACAGAAGGTTTTTTTCCATAGATCAGAAACTAATTGACTGGAATAAAAATAATCAGATGATTACTAAAAATAATAACAAAGATATCTTCCCTAGTCTTTACTAAGGAGATCAGAGATACAAGATACTCACACTCCTAAAATGGATCAGAGCAAAACAAGAACACCACCACTGTCCAACAATAGAAAGCTACAGAAAAATAAGTGTGCTATCTGATTTTATCTCAGCTTCAAGCATAGTGACTGAGGGTTGACCACATGCATCCCAAAGTCAATGTAGTTATAGAGAAGATGATTTTTGGCCTTGTGACAGGGAGTTTGGCTGAAACTAGGACATGGGTAAACTGGACCTAATGAAAATATTTTCACAGACCTTTGTGATGGCATAGCTGACCAAGAATTATGAATGATTACTGCCGTTATCCCATCTCAGAGCCCAAGCAGTGCACTGTTATGCTGCATTCCAGCTCTCCTGTGAACTTGAGAGTAGGGCAGCCTTGCTTCTCTCTGCAGCTTTGCTCACGCAGCTGCAGTAGCTGGCATGCAGGGGAAGGAGGCTGGGCTCATTGCTCTGCTGTGACACACACAGCAGTGGAACAACACCCTGGGAGTGTGACCCTGAAGTTGGGGGGAACGAGGGAGCCTGCACAAACATATTTTCCAGGTCATCTTTTGGCCCCTTGATCAAATATTTAGAATGCACAAGCTAAGGCTTGATGGTTGAGGTTTTTTTGAAGGGGGTTAACACATATGAAGTAGCAAGTGAATCAGCACTTTGTTTCGTATTTTCTCCAAATAAAAACATCAGTTATTTTCTGTTACTTATAATGAAAAGAAAAAAATAAACAATTTTTAAAAATGCAGACAGCCTAAGTATCTACCGTATCTATTGATTTGCCCTTGCTGTCACTCAGGGGGAAAAAATGCCAGAGAAACTGATAATCTACCAGGTGCTAGCTACCCCACCAAGCAAATCAAATAAGCTCTGTTGGAAGCTTTAGAAGCTGGTGGTCTGATCCATCCCCTACCGCTCTGAGAAGGAACTCAAACATGCTGCAGAGTTAATGCCGAGGAAGGCTTATGATACACCATAATTCCCCACTGCTGGTCTTACACCTTCATCCTTGGTGTGATTCCACTGAGGCCAAATATCCTGGCAGAACATTATGCATCAGCTGATGCTCTGATTCAAGGGCTTCATCCATACCCATTCTGTAAACCCAGCCCAGGAAACAGGCTCAGACATGGTCCCTGACCCATACATGTGTTGATACCAGCCTCACAATGCGTTGTGGCACACAGTCAATGTCCTCTAGGAAAAAGCCTGAAGCTGTTGCCCATATGGATGAAGATATATGGTTGGCGGCACTGACAGGCCGTGGAAGTTCAGGATTTCCTCCCATATTTTCCAGTCCTGGAATTTGCACAGATGCTTAAAGGTGAGCAGGTGTTGAAACACTTTGGACATGAAGCAAATTTGAATTCAAGTGCAGCAAAAGGTTTGCATTCATATGGCAAGCTAGATGTAGTGAAGTAGCCAAGGATCCTGGAAGAATGAACACAAGTATTAATAAGAGCATCTAATCAATCAAGTTATGACATAATATACAATTACTTAATCACAAAATTACAATGGATTTTTAAATTAAGTTTAAAAAATAGTTTTGAAAAGAGTTTTAGATTTTCCAGACACTGTGGGATCTTTGAATTTTAAAGAGAGCTTCTTCATGGGAAAAAGAACCAGCCCCTGCTGGCTACTGGATTCAAGTTGGTACCACTGCCCTGCACAGGTAATCTGTCTGAAGTAACACCTGTCCTTGATTCTGCTTCGCCTCCTATCAGAGGAGGCTGAGCAAAGTCAGTACATTTTCTTCTTGCCTGTGACTGGCTGTTTGGCTGGGGGTAAAGCCTCATTTTCCCCTCTGTGCATAGGGCTTAATTTGCTCTAACCTTTTCAACAGAGATGTTGCAAAGACTAAGTGCTGTTTTGTGCACCATCACACAAGATCTGGGTAGGATCCATTAAGCAGCTGATGGTGAATAGCACAGGTAGTAGTGCAGATAAGGCAAGGTTGGCTGCCCCCTAGCAACTTCTTTCTCTATCAAACTCTGACGTTTTGTTCCAGACAAGCTGTTGGGTGCAGAATGTACAGTCCTGTAAAGTTCTGCACATACACACACATACACTTTCCGTTTCATTTGCAATGCTGACGCGCTGTTCCTACAGTTTGCAGAGACTGGGATTTGTTTCAGCGGTTTTAACTGGGCCACTGCTTGTTCTCAGTATCCTGTTGCTTCGACCATCGGTTTCCAGCTCTCCTCGACTAAATTGTATCCTCCAAGGTGGATTTTCCCCTTTCCTGTGCCGGGCCAAAGCATCCAAGTGACCTTTGATTTTTTTTCTTCTTCTCTCTCCTTTTTTTCCCTTTGGCCTTTTTTTTTGTTTTGTTTTGTTTCTGACTCACCATATGTGAGATAATTGTGCCCACAGGAATTCCTTTCAGAGTGCCTAAGCACAAAAGAAAAACACCCGGCCAGCTCTTTTTCTAGAGCAGTACAAACATTTCCTTAAACCTAAGTGTCTCAGGAGGCGCATTGACAGAAGGCTCCTTTCACCCAGAAAACCCGCTCTGCACTGAGCTGCTGGTGAACCCTCAGCCGCCTCCTGCATTTTGACGTCACTGATGGAGCGAAAGTTTTGCCAATAAAAGCAGTCACGTTCTTTGATTCCAGCTTTATGACAATGGAAAGGAGGCCACAGCCAATGGCATTGTGGTGGGATTTATTAATGGAAAAGGGCAGTAGGAGCCAGTAACTTTGGCAATTCTGCTCCTTTGACTGCTGTCCCCCTGCGTTGCGCTTGGTGGATGGAGAGCTGCAGGGTCTCCTCTGCAGTGACAGACTTCCCATGCTAATAAGCTCCCCAGTAAGAAGCCCTGGCTTAACATTAGGAATTTGCACAGCTTGGGGAGGGCAAAGCAGATCTTAAAATCATCCTTGTGATTTGATGGCCATGAGGAACCATGCTAAGAAAATATCCCTGTACTCTGAACTCATCTTATTAAGGGAATAAATCTGATTTCTTCTTTGAGCTCTCCTCCCCTGGGGACTGAACTGCTAACCTCTTAGTTTTAATAGATGAGTTACATCCCTGGACAATGAAACACAAATTTTAGTCCTTTCTTCAGCAGTTTCCAAGAAAACGAATTGTACCCTCTCCCCAGCACAGCTGCACTTCAGGATGTTTCTGTCCATCACTGCACTAACAAGAGATGGGGTTACCAGGTAGCTTATCAGTAGGTCATTTTTCCCAGGTTCAGCACAGTTGTGTGGTGAGGAAAAGGGCTTTTGAGTATGAATCCCACTTCGCGGAAAAGGCAGCTAGGTGTTGCCCTTCCTCTGCTTTGTCACTATCACTGCTAGCAAATGCCTGGAGACAAATCAAAGTAAAGACCCAAGACAGGCCAGAGCTTGGCTGGCAGGAAAGAAAGAAGGGCAAAATACCAATTTGTTGGGAAAGAAGCTGGTAGAGGGACTAAGTGGCTCCTTCTTGCTTCAGCAAGCAAGTCTCAGAATAGGCTACAGCGCAAAAGCCCAGGGAGTTCTTTCCCTCTCCACTTTGGGATGCAAAGCTCAGCACCAGGCACTGTCAGTGCAGTCAGCAGTCACCCAAGTTGGCCAGTTGTTCACAGAACTTTGATGGACACCAGCAAGGAGGCAAACACATAAACTACATCCTGAGCAGTACACTCCCAAAAGCACCTCCCAAGGAGGCTGTAGCCATAGAGGATATGAAGTTCCTGCACAGAAGACTTTTGCAGCACAGTCTAAGATAATGTCAATAAAAAACTGAAAGAGCACAGCTCTGTAGGAGCCCATGCTTTAGGGCACACTTTGGGTGTGATGGTTTTATTGCTGTTTTTATAAAAAAGGAAAGATTTCATTTGAGCTAGGCATCTCCAGCATTTGCAGTTGCAGAAAACAGATTTCAGAAGAGTTATTGCAAAGAGACTGTACAGACAGGAAAACAACAATTTATTCCTCTGTTTGTCTGAGAAGGAATAAAACATCTCTCTCCCTGAAAGCGTAGCACTTCAAGTAACTAAATCTTTTTAGAAGTGCATAGAAAACCATTGAAACCACATTGAAATATGATTTATTAATTGGCATTTGTGGGGGGCAAGGGTGCTAAATGTCCAGGGATTTGGAATTTTTATGACATGGAGCCGGATTCATACAGGTAAGTTTGATAGATGTCTTTTTTATTTGGGGGGGGGAGGGTATAAATGCTAATGTTCCCAATATGCCATTCAAGTTATTTGTTGCAACTCGAGACCGGAATTTACAGAGTGCTATCAAAATGTCTTGGTTGTGTTGGATCTTGATTGCAGCTGGATTCGCCTTTATTTTTATATTATTTTTTATAGGATGAGGAAGAATGTGGCTGTGCATCCCAGCACGTGAGCGAGTTTATCAAATACGAGGCAGCAGCCGGAACAACAGGAAATCTCATGAGAGTCCAACTCCTGGTTGGCAGAAGCACGTTAACCTCTCATTCATGTCACTTGGTTTAATATTCCAACTTTGCAGTAAAAGCGTCTTCCCCGAGCCCGGGTTCATAAAAGTGTTAGTGGTCTTTGATGTTCCCAGCAGAGGATAGTAAGGAAAACACAGCCCTGAATAGCTCACATTGATTGCAGCAAATACAGAGCAGGAGGGTCAGCGCCATTTCCCAGCCCAGAGCCAGCGTTGTAGAACTGAGCAGCTATTCATAGCCACTGGACCCTCTCCAAGCCGTGAGTGTAAATTTACTTGTATCATCTCTGCAGAGAGGAATTGTGGTCCCCAGTGCCTCCCGCTTGATTCGGATAGACTGTTTATTTGTTTAGTCCTGTAATGATATTATCCACAGGGCTAGAGCCACACAGGGAGGATTAGGAATTCCTGGAGGAGAAGCCGTGTGTTTATTACCATGACAGCCCCGTGTGACACAAGCCAACAGTTACTTCTATTTGTTCTTACCCTCTCTGAAAACCTGGAGCTTGCAGCCGAGGGAGTAGGATCTATCTCTCAAAGGCACAAGGCGAAGAGGCTCTTACAGGGAAAGTGGTGGGGTTAGCACGCTGGAAACTCCTTCCCCAGCTAACTGCGAACAGCTCTACCTCAGCGTGCTTTCAAATGTAAATGAGGGGAGGGGGGACATCGGCGACTGAAGTATTTCCAACAGTTGTAACTCTCCCAAACCTGTGCGCTTAACCTGCCCTTCGAGAACATTTAATAAGCCATGCAACTGAGATTTTAGCCTTTTCTAAAAGAAGCCCCGCGTTTCTAAAACAACAAAGTACTGGCACGAAAAGTTCTTGCAGGTACGTGCACAAGCCCAGCGAAAGGGGAAGAGGGGCCAAGGGGGAAGAAGCAGCTTTTTTCCTCCCCCCCCCTTTTTTTTCCCTTTTATTTCCTATTTTAATAAATATTTAATCATGGAAAGGGAGGGAAAGGCCAAAAGTAACAAAAAACTGTAGGTTGTTTAGATTGCTTGGGAACTCCCTCTTTGCAGCTGACCATTGCTACATGTAGGTTAATTTCCACATGGAGCTGGAGAAACTCTATCCCCGGTTTGTGAAGTATGGGTCAGCCGAAGCATGTTAATCTGTTTAGCATGTGTGCTTCGTGGAGGTGCCAGACCACCACCGTGCAAGAGCAGAAGCAGCAGCAGCCATGGTCCTTGGGGGTAGTTAATAAAGACTTTAAGGGAAATAAGTTTTACAAAGGTTTCAGTTCGTGCACCGTGCCAGCTTTGGACATTTCAAGCTTCGAGCCCTGCGGACCAGAAAACTGAGTAGTCTCTGGGCTATTTTTAGCAGCCCTAGAAGGCAGAGCGCCGGTGCCACAGCCTGCGCGGCCGGGGGCATGGGGGGGGGGGGGGGGGCCCGCGCCCGGG
>NW_010973285.1:2565478-2566309 GCF_000737465.1 Haliaeetus leucocephalus
GCCCTGGTGCTTGTTCTCCCCGGGGACAGGGGGTAGCGGCACCAGCCGACCCCCTCCCCCCAACACTCCGGGGGCACCCCGAATCACCCGTGGCCCCGCACACGCCGCATCTTCACCGATTTGGGCAGCCTGAGATGTTGTCGGGATCTCGGTTTTAATCTGCGCCCTTCCCCATGTAAGAGGCTGGGAGCCTCGTGCGAGCCGCTAAACGAGAAAATAGCAAATAAAACTTTATGACTCTATTCCTATAGCCCCACACAATGCAGACTAATCAACGTCTCGTCTCTGGCTCGGGGATGAGCTGCGAGGCATGTGGCGCTCGGGCTGACTCTCCGCTTCTCTCTCATCATTTTTTCATTTTCTTTTGAAATGCTAGACACTTGTTAGAGCATTTTTAAATAATCAAAATATTTGCTGATGAGTATTTATTTTGACAAGGGTTTCGATTTGGCTTTCGACTTCCCGTTCAACTATATAGACTGCAGTATTCATTTACTATAAAACCAAATGTGGTTGAGATTATTCTGCCTCAGCTCTGGATTTCAGTCATTTGGGAGAAGTTTCTCTGGTAGATGAAATGAACAGTCACAAGCACATCTCTTTCCATTTTCCGTCGTGCTTCGCCATGTGTTCCTCAGAGCCAAAGGAAGCCGAGCATCGGTCGAGAGGAAAAAATGCCCCTCGAACAGATACATCCCCTGGTCGTATCCAGAAAACGAGGACATCCAGGCAGTCCTGTGGTGTCCCCAGCCTGGCCGTGTTTAAGGCACAACGGCCAAGCGGGCGCTGCCCTTCGAGGATCAGAAAAAGCCACGAATTTGGGGGGGGGGG
>NW_010973285.1:2566319-2571915 GCF_000737465.1 Haliaeetus leucocephalus
GGGGGGGGGGGGGGGGGGCGGGCCCCCCCCACCCCCCCCCCCCCCCCCCCTTATCCCCCGGTTTGGGCAATCTTCACCCAGCAAGGCTTTTTCTTTCCTCCAGGCCTGGGCGCTCGTTTCTGTTCTTTAAAGCATTGTCGGCGATAAGATCGCGACGAAGGGGCCGGGGCCGGGAGAAGCCGCGATAAAACTGCAGCTGCCTGAGGAAACGTCCCCCCAGGAATAAGCACATGCACGATTTCCCTTGTTCCTCCTCCTTCCCTAGCAGGAGAGAGCGGCAGCTGCGGCTGCGGTCACCCTCACGCCTTCGCTGGCACCGGCTCTGCGCCGGGCTGGGGTCGGGCTCCTCTCGGCCGCGCCAGCTCCCTCCGAGCGAACGAGCTCGGCACCAAAAGAGCCCCTTTTTTGGTTTCCCGCCCTTTCGTGACATCTGCACTGGGTTACTTTCCCCTGCAAAGGTTTTGGGTTTTTTTCTACATTTTGGCCTTTTGGTTGGTTGGCCCGTCGGTCTGGGGTTTGTTGGTTTGGTTTGTTTGTTTGTCTGTCTGTCTGTTTGTTTTACAACCTTGCACGTATTTTTTTCAGCTCGCTTTTCTATTAATGATGAAGGAATTGGCCGGGACCTAAACCGTGTGCTGGCACTCCTTGCCGCTCACTCTTACCTGTACTGATGGAAGATATTTTCCATCATCTTGAGCAGGGAGGTGGCTCATGACTTAAGGTCACTGCTGAAAGCAGCCTAACATGCCAGTAAAACACGCTGACACAGAACATCGCATGTCCTTAGGCCGAGGTGTGCGGGCCGAAGGTCTCAACTATTTCAGAACAGGATTTCCCTCCCAGTTTACTCTTGCGGGGCCAACACATGCACACACATAGATGTTTAAAGCTTTTACTGGAAAAAGTAATGTGTGTACGAAGTAAAAAGTCTCCCGTACCGAACTGCGCCCTGCTCTAGTTTGTCCCTTGAAATCTTTCACGAAGTGTTTTTTCCCTGGGGGGCCTGGGGGGGGGGGGGGAGTATCCCGGCATTAGCACCGTCCCTTAGGGTGAGAAGTCTTTTTCCAACTAGGGTGTTTAATGCTCTGAGGGACCCTCGGAAAGCAGTCCTGTCCTCCTCGAGGGGAAGAGGAGATTTCCCCTCAGCCATACCATTGCTCCTGCCCCGAGCAGGCCCCCTCTGTCCCCATCAGCCGGGCAGGGCGCACCGGCGGGGGGGGGGGGGGGGGTGGGGGGCGACACCCTGTCAGTTCAAGCCATCAGAACCCTCTTTTTTTGCTTTAATGACCTACAGCCTATTTTCTTTCCCTGAAGGATCCAGTCAGAGCTATTCTGTTTGAAGCACTGGCTGCACAGCCTGACGGCAGGCCAAGCGAGAGTCCAGCGAGAGGAAGTTTAACAATGAATTTCGGGGAAATGTGTGTATTCTTTGCTTGAAATGTGCTCCTGGTCAGAAATCCGGGCATAGCCCACCCAGCAGCTCTGCTCCCGAGCATCTCTGCTTCTTTCAGAGCAAAGCACTATCACTTTCACTTCGGTCAGCAATGCCAAATCAGGAAAATGAGGTGGCGCCTGCACTGGCTCATGCGTAATGGCGACAGTTCAATGACGTCTGACTAGCAGATCCGTTATTTCCGATAGCCTGGTCTTTTCGGAGACCAGAAGCGTGGCAGGGTTGCGCGAAGATACCAGGCTGGCTTTCCAGCGATGAGGGAAGCTCAGCCGCCTTCACGCAGCCTGAGCCGCCGCCTGCGCCGGCCCTGCCGCTGCGGCGGCTGGGGGCAGGGGGTGCTGCGTGGACGGGGACGGGGAAGGACAGGGAGCCGCCGCCCACGCGGGAAGGGCGAGGGGAAGGGGGGGCGAAGCCGCTTAGCGTTTAGAACGATAGTCCCGCGAAGGTATGGGGAGGCTCCCTGCGAAGTTCGCGGGGAGCCCTGGTGTGTTTCAGAGGGGAGCTGGGGGGCCAGCGCCGGGCTGTCCCCCGCCGCCGGTGCAGAGGGGAGAGGAGGGGAGCCCGGCTCCGGCGGAGAGGCGGTGGCGGCGGGGATGCCCACACCCCCGGGCTTTCGGCACAGCCCGGCAGTTCCGAAACTTCCAGTGGGAGCACCCGCGCGGGAACCGTCCTGCCGGGACGCCCCGCTTCCAGGCGAGCAAGACTGTCTGGAAACCTGTGCGGGGGGGGGGGGGAAGACCAAAACCAAACCACACCACACCAAACCAACACCCACCCGCAAGATCAGGACGCGAAATTAGGGTTTCGCAGGAGGCAGGGCGGGCGGGCATCACTGCCTGCCTGCCGCGCATCCAGGCTCCGCCCGGGCGCTGCGGGCCCGTCGCACCGTCCTCGGCTTTGCCCGCCGCGGGCAGAGGGCTTCGGTGGCGGGGTGGCGCGGGGCCCCCTCCCTCGGCACGCATGGACACGCGTGGGAGCAGGCGGGGGGCTCCCGCCGCGCTGCCAGCACCAGGCCCCGGAGCACTTGCCGCGGGTCCTGCGCGTCTCGTAGGGCAAGCGACGCTAGGAAATAAAACACCCCGGGCCGAGAAATTCCCCCAGCGCGACGCGGAGCAGGCTTCCCGCTTTAGAAGCTCTCCCCGTGCAAAGAGGTATTTGGGTTGCCTCCGAAATAATAAATCCCAACAGCAGACAATAAAATTTACTATCACAGGAGTAACAGAAGCCTAAAATATTCCGAACATGTTCCTTGAACAAATAACATAATCCCTGGCACACTGGAACACATGGTTTGCTTCAAACATGTTTCATTTTGTCATCGCATTGAGTGTACAGTATTTCTCTTTGGGTGCAAGAGTGATTGATATCTTTGGAAGAATTGTTTGCAAGAACATGAAAGTTGCCAAAGCAAACACGTTGGAGGGAAGTGTGCAGAAGGGGGAGCAGAAGTATTTGGAGTAGATCTGGGTTTGGGGAGTTCACACAGAGGTGAGACAGCTAGAAGTAGAACAAATAAAAACATTCTGCACACTTCATCTAAATAAATTATATACAAAATTTGCCCTTTTGTAGCCGGCAACAGTACAGTTACCACGCTTCCCTCATGCCCCTATAGAATGCGGGCTGGAAGCCAACTTTCTTCAGCTAATGATTTGTAACTTTTGCTCCACTTGAATGAATCTATTAATATTTAGATCTCTCCAATTCCGCTCCATACGAGCTGTCACCATTGTTAAACAAAATAATCTATTTACCTTCTGTTGTACGTGTCCAGCAGTGGCTTGCGTGGCTCGATGATGAACGTTAATAGGTTTTTCTTACGCTCCACTGCACCGGCCAAAGGCAAAACTTCACATATTTTGATCTTTCTTTTCAAAAAAATAATGTTTGACAAAACTCATTAGATCGCGCAAACTTTGGGGTGTTAATTTAATAACTTCCATTCCTGAAGGACAAATATTTATTTTAATTCCCCTTTTATCTATATCTGCCATCAACATCTGGGGAAAGCCGTTGCTCTGGCTGGTTGAGATGGCCAGATCAGAGAGGACTTTGGCGGGAGATGGCAAGGAGTCCGTTGTTTCAGACACGTATTTCCGAGGCAAAACCCCTCACTTGGGCAGATCTCCGTCCCTCCGAAAAAACTCCCCTTAGTAAAGCCCCTGACCCTCCGCTCCCCACTTTCACGGCGGCAGCGGCCCCCGGGGCCCTAGGAAGGCCCCTCTCCCAGTGGGGTGGAGGGTGGGGTGGGGGGCCCTCCTGCATCAACCCACTGACCAGACACTTTCTGGAAAGAAAGAAAAAGCCCACAGCTCCATACATCCCGGAGAGTTCCCGCTTCCCCGGGCATGAAATTCCACGGTCGGGGCAGGGGTCGGTTCTGACCCTGCGTCCCCCCTGCCCGGGATTTTCGCCAAGGACTGGATTTCAGAGAGGCTTAACGCATCTTCTCTTCCTGCCCTCACCCTCCCCCGCCCCCAGAACATACAATACCCCATCTCTTGCCTTACTGCCAAGCCCGGGGTGACAGGCACAACTGCACAAAGGGATGGATCCCCCGGGCAAGGGTACGGCCAGGACTCGCAGGAGTAGAGGAGCGGATGGGTGCCGGGGCACAGGTTTCAGCTAAACCTCTCAACCCGGAGCTCTGACCCTATGTTCATTCATGCTACTTGCAGAAATTCCCTATTTGGATTTAAAAAAAAAAGAAGAAGAATTCCCAGTGCTAACAAGGGAACTTGGAGTATAACGCCTACCAGGAAAACAATGTGAAACACGTAAAATGTAGACAAACAGCTCAGCAACCTGCTGATTGCAGCGGACTACCAGGCACACAGCTGCAGCTGCCCCTGGGTCTGCACAAGGAGCATCCTCAGCCCTCGTCTGCTTGTTTTCCAAAAGAGAGAGGTCACTAGCTTCAGGGCTTCCCCTGGGGCTCCAGAAGTGCAGATACTGGCCCTGGGAAGATCCTGCACTCTCTAAAATTAAGAAAATAAAACAGAGTACAACTCGGCAAACTCTCAGCTACCCCTCACGCTGTCCTTTGATCCTTGCAGGCCGGGCACCCTCTCCTGACTGTCTCTTGGGCACCTCCAGAGCTGCGTTTCGTGGTGAAGGGCCCCAGAAGCTGTCCATGGTGGAGGGGAGCAGGCAGGGGCACAGCCCATGAGCAGGAACAAGGGACAAGCCCGCCTTTTGGGAGGGGGTGGCCTCCCTCCTGATATCCTCAGCGGCCCGGCCGGCAGCTCCTGCTCGTCCCCCGGGGCCAAACCCCTTCCCTGGCGATGGGGGCTCCCCTGTTCGCTCCCCGAGGTGGGCCCTGAGGGTGCCCTTTGCCCCAGAGGACCCCGGCGGAGCAGGGGTGAGATCCTCCGGGAGCATTTAACGGAGAGATGCTCTCTCTGGCAGCCGAGCAGATCTGTCCTCTGAGCTGGGCTTGCTTTTGAAGAGGGAAAGGAAAAAAAAAGAAAAAAGAAAAAGAAAAAAAAGGAAAGTGGATTCTATGACCCTAAGGGAAATATTTGATCGGTTTTGTGCTTCGGATTCGTTCTGTTGAATTCACTGGGATTAGACGAGATACAGCCTGAGCAGCTCCCCGCCTGGCCGAGGGCAGAGGACAGCGCGCCTGGAAGAGGGCGGCAGACCTGGGACACGGCGGGGCCGCCCCCCTTCCCACCTGCCTGCTCGCCCGGGGCTCAGAGCCAGTCCTTCCCCCGCCGGCAACGCCGCCTGATTGCTGGGGCCAAGAGGAGCACGCTGAACAGGCCCTCCCAATTCTCTCCCGTTCCCCTCCCCAGCAGAGAGAGGGAATCTGAAGAAAGTGACTCTGGAGGCTTGGAAGAAAAGGGAAGATTGGTTGGCCGTGCTTGCCGCTCCCGTAGGTCTTTCTCCCACGAGATCCCACCCGCCAGGGGCTCAAAGGGGCCTCTCCTGGGGGAAGGCGGGGAGAACGGGACGCAGATACTTTCCCCTGGCAGGTACGACTGTTTCTCCAGAAGGGCCCATGGAGTCGTTCTAAAAAAAAAAAAGAATTAAAAAAAAATCCTATCCCAGCTTTACCCCACTCTGCTGGCACGTGGTGCGCTGCAGTCACCAAAGTCTCCGGGGTGAAATCCGCACCGCCAGTCGCCCCCCCCCCCCCCG
>NW_010973285.1:2571925-2576962 GCF_000737465.1 Haliaeetus leucocephalus
GGCACCGACGGGGCCGCAGGGCGCCCCCCCCCCCCTTCTTTGCCGGCACAAGGAGGGTGCGGCCCCACGGGTGAGCGCCGTCTTCGGCACCGGCTGTCGGGAGCTCGTCGCCTGCCAAGTCTTGAGTGCGAGCTCTTTTCAGGCACTTCTGGTCATATCTAGCCCGTAAATTAAAGCATCTGGGTGTAGCAGGCTGGTGGTAATGAAGAGAACATTTTCCTCCTCCCTTCCCCCGTCAGCACCAATTTTTATTCGCGTTTATGAGGACGAAAACCCCTCTATCGTACGGGGAAGAAGCGGCGCCGCAGATTCGGGAGGTGCTCAGACACCGCAGTGCTCCGTCGGCGCTGGCCCCCCCGGGAGCGGGGCACCCCGAGGGCCCCCCGCGACCCCGCCCGCGGCCCGGGGGCCGTGCGGCAGGAGACCCGGGTCCGAGCTGCTCCGGGGGCTGCGAACGCGTGCGTGCGTGTTTGGGTGCGCGGGGGTGTTCCCAGCTCCGAGCTGGAGGCACAGGGCACCCCGGGGGGAGATTTCCCGGCCGCTTTTCCCTCACCCCGCCCGCCGGCCCGTTGGAAATTGCCGCTCCTCCTGGGCTTCCCGCAGGCAGCGTTTTGGGGGGCAGGAGCTGCCCACCCCCCCCGGTGGGTGACCTTTCCCCACCCACCCTCAGCCCCTTTTGGACCCCGCCGGTGCTTTCCGACCCAGGCCGGCGCGGCACAGCGGGGACGACAGCGAGGCAAGGCGGCCAGCAGGGCTCCGCACCTGCGCACCCGCTGCGGCCGCGGGGCCGCCGGGCGAGGGGGGGAGGCCGGCGGCCTTTTCTCCTTCCCCGAGCTCCCTCCTCGCTGGCAGCAGGCAGAGGAGCAGGAGCTGCGGAGCCCAATCCAGACCCCCTCCCCTATCGCTCCGCCGGGGTCGGGAGCATCCCGGCCGCTGAGAAACCCGGAGGGCGGAGAGCCTGGGCCTGCGAGCAGGAAAGCCAGGGACGAATAAAACTTAACGCCTGGGGAGCAAGACTTGGGCCTAGCGCCATTTTTCTGGCCTCCGTTTTTATAGCTGCGTTATCTCTTCCCCCCCCCCCTTTTTTTTTTCTCCGCTCTTTCTCTTTTCGAGGTGGGGGTGGGGTGGTGGTGGAGGGAAGTAATTCTGCTGAACAGAAAAGCCGGGCCCGGGAAGGAGTTTCTTTTGACTGCTCAGGGTGATCTATCCAGGCCCTCTAATTAGAGAGGGATCCAGGGTGGCATTAGTTTCCAAACATTTTAATCGAGCTTTAAGCAGAGCTCTTTTCAATGGCAGGAGATAAATGTAGCAACTGTTACCGTCCCCCTGAATGGCCACCTCCCATGGCGGGCATTCAGCCTTCCTTTCACAAGCCCTAAGCAGTTTAGTCTATGGACCCAGCAACACTCCACATATCTTCTAATTAGTCTAATTAGAAAGGTGGATTGATAGATGCAAGGAAGACAGAGTTAAGTTAGGAAGATGCTCAATGCTGCCAATCTGCGCCGGGGAGCGGCTTATTCTCTGTGAGAGGAAAAAGAAATAAGGGAAAATAAAAAAAAAAAGAAAAAGGAGGAAAGAAGAAAGAGAGAGAGAGAAGGAGAATCCCGGACCCCGACACGAAGGACAAGCCCGAGGAATCCGAGGGCCGGGAGCTGCTGTCTCTTAATGGAGGGGGACACATAACTGAGGTGCCTTTCCTGGCCGGGTTTTCCCCCAGTGGGTTTGGCTGTTTGCCATCCCGGGCTGGAAGCGCTCCCCGCGGCGCGGCACAGCCCCGCGACGGGCCGCGCCGTCGGGGCACCGCTCCGGCCCCGCTGGCTAGCCGCTGGGACGGGGGGCCCAGCGGTCTCACACGCGTGGAGGGGAAGGAAGAGAAAGGGGAGGGCGCCGAGAAGCGGCTTGCCTCCCGGGTCCCCACCTCGGCCCGGGGAGCCGGCACCCGCGGAGAAACCGTCGAGGCCGCGTTTGTGCAGGGGTGCGCGATAGGGGTGCGCGATAGGGGTCTGGTCGGGGTGCAGGGGCAGGCGGGGGGCTGAGGAGGCTCTCCGCCCCACATTCCAGCCTACCACCGCCTCCTCGCAGGGAGGAAGGTGTGGAGGGAAGCAGCGCGGGTGGCTGGAGGAAGGCTGAACCTTTAATTGGGCGATAAATCAGGGAGGGGAGCATGGGGCAGCGAGCGCAGGTGTCAAAACAGAGGAAAAGTCGGTCGGCCAGCACGGCAGGGCAGGGCAGGGCCTCCTCGCCCCCTCCCCCCGCTAACGTCACCCTGGTAAGTCTCCCGCCCTCAGACGGGACGGGGAGGGGGGGAGGTGGACAAGGCAGGGCCAGCGGATCGCGAGTCCCTCCGGGCCACGGTGGGGAACCGGGCCGCGTGTGGGCTCCTTCTCCTCGCCACGTCCCGGGCGAGCGTGTCCACCGGTGGGCTTCCCCCTTCTCTTTCTTCCGCCAGGCCGGCACGAAAGCCCGCGGGAGAAGTATGGCGGAGGGAAAGGTCCTCACGTCTCATATGGGCACCCTGCGGCAACTGAGCCCCAGCTCCCCTTCCCGCCCGCTCTCCTTGCTCCTTCCCCCCCGCCCCCCGCCCACCCCCACCTGCCTGCAAGTGCGGGGGCACTTGCTCGCTCTCTGGCAGATTGGGATGACGGACCAAATTGTGAGCGATTTCAAATTCAATACTTCGCTTGGGAAAAAGGAGGGGTGGGGGGTGGAATTAAGACCCAGCCTGACAAAGTCCCTGATCAAACTGCTGGCGAAAGGGGATTCGTAGACAAAAGGAAACAACGGAAGTCTCGTTAGATCATTTCTCTGGACATTGTTTATGGTCTGAAGGGATCAATCGTTTCAAAATGTTACCAGTAAAAATGATCCTGTGTGGAATGCAGCTAATCCTTTTAGGTTCCTGTCAACTGTTTCCACTCAAGGAATCCGATTTTTCAAATCAAAGATGCAGAACTCAATTGCCGAGGGATTTATAGCGCCGGCACCGGGCTTCCAGCCTGCCGACCCTCCCCCCCCCCCCCCGGCCCCCAGCACCCCATGGTGTCTCCAAACGCCCCGCGTGGGTGCCGAAGGCAGGACCGGGCTGGGCCGCGGGTTATCTGTGTCGGGGCGGGTTACCAACCCAGGGCGTTCTCTCGACGGCAGCTGTGGTCTGCTCTGCCGGCGGGCGGCTGGCTGCCCAGCGCAGCCCAGGCAGGGCGGCAGCCTACCTGGGGCCGGGAGGAGGCACGGAGCAGCCGGTCCCCTCCAGCCGGGCTCCCCGCAGCGTCCCCGGCTCTGCCCCGGCGCGGCCGCGGAGATTTGCGCCGCTCACCCGGGCGAACGGCGTCGTCTCGGCAGCCTCAGGCACAGCAGCAGCAGCAGCAGCTCCGGGGCTGGGTGCAAAATCCCTTGTGGGAGCGCTGGGTTTGGCTTGTCCCCCGCGTTAGCAAGTTGTTGCGGGCTTCCCCTGGATGGGGAGGAGGCTGGCGGGGAAGGGAGTCAGTCGGTTTAAAAGCAGAGATATCCACGTCGCTTATCGGTAGCTGCGCTCCGGTGCGCGGGCCGGGGACCTGCCTCGGGGGCGGGCGGGCGGGACCGGGGTCTCCCCCGAAAAACATGTCCCGGTCTGAACACCCGGGGAAGAGCCATCGCGAGGGGAGCCGTGCTGAAAGCGATCTAAAGAGATTAATTTCCAGAGAAGGGCCGCCCTTTGGCTTCTCGTACAGGAGCGGGCGGCAGAGGGGAGGAGGTCTGCGGTTTGGTGTTAGCGGGGCCGCCGGCTGCCGAGTGCTTGCGGGATAGTACGAGGACACACACACTCGTGTGCGCTGCCCCAGGCGCAGCGCCGTCTGCGCGGAGAAAGGCAAGCTAAGGACTTCCAGGAAGGCGGGGAGGATATTTGACAGAACCCGCCGAGCTGCCCCAGGCGGGATTTTGTGCAATCAAAGGCAAGCTGGAACGGACAGTATAAATTATCTGCCACGGTCCGTAATTTCCCACCCCATACACTTTCGGGCAAGCCAGTCACCTGAGTACCTGCCTCTCCTCGCCCCGCGCTGCACAATTTTTATTTTTTTTTCACCTATGGTTCCTTTAATCATGAACCATTGATCCGAAGAGACTGCCTTCCTTTACCCCTCCCTTCGTGCAGCCGACAGGTGGAATTTCACCGTATACACGTATATTAGAAAGCTATCAGTTTCGTCTAGTGGTTGCTGAATAAGCAGACATGACAGTGTTTATTTTACGAAAAGAAAACCCGAGGAAGACACCTAATTTATCTTGATTGTGTGTATTTAACGTATTTCGTGTATACAGGTGTGCAAGCGCTCTCCCGTAATGGAAGTTGAGAAGCAGACCCACGTCCAGCGCGGTAAGAAGAGCCATACTCCCGGGTTCTGCAAGGACTTCCCGAAGCGTGGGCGTTTGCCAGAGCGACCACCGCCGTGCTAGAGGTGCGCGGGCGCGGGTCTGTGGCAGCACCGGGCCCCGGGCACACGGGCCTGAACGTACACACGCGTTTCGATGCACGCAGATGGTTTTCTGTTGCGCGGAGGGGCGAGAAATACCTTTGGATTAACCGTGGATAAGGCTTTCTCAGACTCAGACAACGAATTAATGCAACAACTGAAATCTCTATTTATCCTTTTGCTTCCAAGATAAATTGTATAATTTATCATCTAAATATGGGGCCCCGCAGACTCCTGCATGCCGTTTTGCTCCATCAACGAAAGGGAAACTTAGAATCAATTCAACAGGTCTCTTGTGGTTTGGAGAAAGGGCAAGTTTAATTATTTTGATTAAAAAAGCCAACACAACTTTCCCTCTGAATTCAGCTCAGCGATATCGTTTCTGAATTTGGCTAGACACTGCATTTAAAAAAGAAATAAATTTTAAAAGTCTTCCGTACAGTTCAGTCCATGTTTTTTTCTACTTTCTGGGTACTCCGGGGCCTAGCCGGTAGGTCTTTCTCCTCCGAGGCGCAGCCCGCCGCTGGAGCCCCGCTGCCCCTCGCCGCGGCAGCCCGCGGAGCCGGAGCCCTCCAGTGAAGGC
>NW_010973285.1:2576972-2581860 GCF_000737465.1 Haliaeetus leucocephalus
GCCTTTGCCTCCCCGCTGTCGGGTCGCGCCGGGAGCTGCGCGGTGAGCCGGGCCGGGCGGCGAGGGGGGGGGGGGGGGGCCGGCGAGGCTGCGGGGCCGGCTGCCCGCAGCACCCCTCCGGGCGAGGACCGGCGGCGGGGCATGGCGCTTTTCTGCAAGAGAAAAACGGGAACAAGGAGTTTACCGATGTGGGCTCTCCTGCAGGTCTCCGCCTCCCCCCAAATCGGTGGGGACCCATCTGTGCAGAAGGGCAGCGAGCACATTTGCTGCCGCAGCGTGGATCCGAAGGCAGCTCGTTACCGTCGGGAGTGCCATTTTCCTGCACACACGTACATAGATACACACACTTATGCACGAATCTTCCCTCCGCATCTCGGTCGCACTTTGCTGCGCGGGGAAGGGGCAGCGAGCGGAGAGCCCACGGCGGCTGCTCGACGTGGCTCTCACGGTGGGGTTTGCCGAGGGGAAAGGACTTAACGGAGAAGGGCGGAGGAGCCCCGCAGTCACCTGCGGCAGGTCACCGGGGACGTGCGGGCGAGGGGCGGCGGAGGCGGAGGGCGAGCGGACACCTACCTGCTCGGGAGGCGCCCGGCTGCGGGCACACGGCGGCCGGTCCCCGCCGGTCCCCGGGTCCCGCCGGTCTGTGCGGCCCGGCGCCGCGCCGAAAGGGGAGCGGGAGAAACTTCGCTGCCGATGGGGGAGCCGCTGGTAACAAGCTGGAAAACGGATCTGCTTTGGTTAGCAAGTCCCAGCGCAGGGAGCATTTGGCCACGATCATGATTTCCGTGACTTCTGTCAAATACAGTATTATCAGAGACTACTCAAGTACTTACTGTAAGTAGTGAGGGAAAGCACTACATACGGAGCGGAGCCTCCGGGCCGTGCCAAGGGTCTGTTAAAACAGATCCACTTTCTAACAGATCCCCCGCACAGGCCTCAGTCTCGGCGGGGGCGACCGTGCGCTCTGCCCTCGGCACCGGCGCTGCAGGAAGGGCAGCAGCTGAGAGCAGGTGAGGCCCTCGCCCCCCCCCCTTTCACCCTCCAGACTCGGGGACGGGGCTGGCCCTGGGTACTTGAGACCAGCCTGCAAGGACGGGGGGTGCACCAGCCGACGCTCCGCTGCCCCCAGGGGTGCCTCTCCCTGCACCGGAAAAATAACCGGGAGCGAATGCATGGCCCGAAGGAGCTGCGGATGGGGAAGGTTTGGGAGGAGACGAGCTGCAGGGCCGGGGAGCCACGCACGGGGGGCCCGACCGGACCCCCGGGCTGGGCTGCCCGCCGCGGCCCACGCCGGTGCCGGCAGAGCCGGCGCGATGTCGGGCCCATCTGCGCAAGGCGGGGGGAGCTCTCCGGAGGGAAGGGCGCAGTGTGCGGACGTGCAAACTAATCAGCTTCGAAACGGGGGAGGGAAGGGGAAGCTTCTTTTATAGGGGATGTGGGAAGGGACCTAACACAGTCCTGCTTGGGCGAAACGTTATACAAGATGCTTAAAAAGAAATAATTAAAAAAAACTAATTAAAAATATATAAATCACCCAACAGAAAGAAAGAAGTATGTGGAAGGAAACGTTTCTGGATGGAGACACTGTGTGTGGCATAAAAAGCGATTGAATACATAAGGGCTTCATTAAATTCCCAATAGATAACATTTGGCTAAATCTATCCCTAGATTAAAACTCTGCATAATAGCACCATAAACTAAAAAGTTTCTTTTTGTGTGGTCCTTCTGGAGGAACTGATTGAAACATTAGCCCCCTCATAGAGCAATCCCCTCCCAATTCAGCTCCAGTAATTCGTCTCTCAACCCTACGGGGATATGATGAGAAAAGGAGACGGGTTAATGAATCCACACTTTGTAGCTGGGAGGAGGAGAAGGAGGCGACACCATCCTGTTTGTCCCACCAGCTTGTTTTTTAGGGCCGAGCCTGTTTTGGAGGAATTGTTCGTCCGGGGTCCGTCCCTGCGAGAACTACACGTCCCCTCTGTTCGCCTTGAAAGCCGGGGGGGCACGGAGGGCCATTTGCATGCGAATGGGGCGCTGAGGCCCGGCGGAGCTGCGGGCCCGTCAAAGGGCTGCGGGGCCGCCGCCTTTTCTGGCGGCACCTGCTCCGGCGCAGCGGTGCGGGAAGCCGGGACCGCCGAGGCCGGGCGGCTACCCCGCGGACTCGGAGAAAGCAAGCGAAGGAGTCTTCCGCCAGCAGCACAGACCCCCTCCCCGACCCCTTTCCCCCGCCTTGAAAAAAAAAAAAAAAAAAAAAAAAGCAAGCTCCACCGCGTGTAGCGATTTGCTCCTCCTGCCGGCTTCCCTGCCAGCTCCCAGGTGAAGGCCCTGTCCGCGCAGGGTGCAGACGGCCGGCGTAAAGCGCGGAAGGAGCGAGTGCCCGGGCGGTTTCCTCGCCATGTGCCTCTGAGGACGGTTTTCCTCTGAGGGGACCCGAGGGAAGGGCGGCGGGCTGGCTCGCAGGGGAAGTCGCCCGGCTCCCCGGGTTTGCTGCGGAGAAGCCAAGAGAAACAAACACCGGGTCGCCGGCACCTGCTCGTCCCATCTCACTGGCCGGGGACAGCGCCAGGACGCGCTTGGCCCCTCGCCCCGGGCCGCCGCCCCAGCGGCCAGAGGCCGGACCGACCGCAAGCAGCCTCCCTCCTCGAGGAGCCCGGCACCGCCGCGCTCACGGCTACAGCCGCCTTCTCCCTCCTCGCAAAACCTTTCCCCGCTTGATTTTAGCCGCGGCTCCGAGGGGCCCCTAAGCCGGGCTCGGTACCCCGCGCTGGAGCGGCGCGGCGGCCCAGCGCATCTCCCCCGGCCGGGCCCGGGGAAAGCGAGTTAATCGGTCCCTCGTGAAAGGGATGCGCCTTGCCCGAAGGGTACGTACGCGGTGCCGCTGGGATCTTTTCCCTTTCTAAAAAGAAATTAAACGGGACTCTACTTCCTTGTCCTCTGAGGGACGCGGGACACGCAAAGAGGCCCTCCAGCTGCAGACTGCAACTGGAGCCCAGCAGAGATCTTGGGTCCAGTCTTTCCTCTGATTGAAAATCATTAATTTAACCCTGAATTGCTACAAACAAAACAGAAAAGCATCACTTTTCTATCCACGAGAATACTTAAAACCGAGGCGACGAGGTACTTCGATATGTAAAAGCATGTAACCACACGACTTTCCCCGTCTCACTCCAAAGAGCACTAAAAGGCATCCCTCCTATTTTTTCCCTTTTTTTTTTTACGAAAACTTGCATAATTTATCCCTGAATCTACTAAATTGTTATAAATAGTCATACTTGAAAAGCGCCTCCCTTATTTGGAAAACGCATGAAATTCCTAGTCCACAACAAGCAACCACATGCCTACTCTTAAAACCTGTGATTCTCTTTTCATGCCTAAGCTCTGAATATTTGAGGCAAGCTTTTTGGTTAAAAAAAAATAATTTTAGTCTATGAAACAGGTATCTATCGACCTCATGCGCGTTAAGACGGTAATTCAGAATCAGGAAGGCTGCTTTCACGGTTTGCTTCATACACTTACGTATCGTTACTTCAATAGCTCGTGCACTTAATCAGCTCGTCACACGAGGATATTCCAATGCTCATTTTATACTATATGTATCGAAAAGTAGAAACACATGTCCCTATCATCACAGAAACATAAGTGTCTAGAGCAAGTCTCTCTAAAGTTCAGTACGTGCCCCTTACTAGTAGTATTTTCCTTTGGGCCTCTTGGAAACCAAACTGTGATGCAGTTGTGATTTAGACAACACCCAAAAGCATAAAAATAGTTTAAAACTGGATTTTTAATCAATCCCCTGATTGGTGCCTTACAGAACTGGGCTTTACTCCCGCGAGAGAGACCTATTTCTATTTATTCCCTCTTTTGTCCTTGCTCTTTCTTTTTTTTTTTTTTTTTCTTTTTGTGTGTGTGTGTGTCTTTCATTCTCTGCTAGGGTTAGCAATGGTTTGACTGAAAAGATCATATTCTGATCTTCCTCGCGGTCAAATCCAGACATAACAAATTTCAAGCTGTAAAATTCTTTGGCTACTGTGCTATTAATCCCGAAGAAAAAAATATCAGTGTCCCAAAGAAGGGAGAAGTATTAAGGGGGGAAGGGTCTGAAGCCAATTGTTTGGCTGGGCTCCTTTGGTCTTTGGGTTTGGTTTTTTCTTTCTTTTTTCTTTTTTTTTTTTTTGAAAATTAAAGATTTTATTTTTGAAAATGTGTAAAAATTTTACATTAAAATGGTACAATAATACTTGCCAGTAATTTTTAACAATATTCCTCGTAAAGAATACGCATAAAGTACAAAATAAAAAACTCCGTAAGTCTATTATAATACAAAACACAGGTTAAAATAAGAAATGATAATCTTGACTTTCTTCTGTGTAAACATGTTAATCTTTTCTCTTCTTTTATAAAAGTACATGAGACAAGTGTACTAAAATGAAAAAGTATTGCTTTGCTGTCCTCCCTCAAGCCTTTTTTTTTTTTTTCCTGTACATTACTGTTTTCAAGCTCCTAGACCTGAGAATCTCTGAACTTTAACGGTTTAGAGACTTTATTTATCACCATTTTTTTTTTTTCTGTTTAAGGAGTAAGGAGTAACTTTCCAATAGCATGACCGCCTGCCCGTGCAGCATCTAGACCTGGCTTTGCAGAAATACGGGTCCCGGGTGTCCCGCCAGTCGCGGCGGAATCCCCCCGAGCAACACCGCGCGATCCCCACGCAAAGCCCACAGCCGTCCGCCAGGCATCCGAGCAGCGGAGAAAGGAGATACCCCAGATCCTACCTTCGGAAAGACTCCCAAAACCCTTAACAGTTAGAGATCCGGGCCGCGAAGCCGGGGGCGGCGGGCAGGGCGGCGGCGGGAGGCAGGCCGCCCCCGGCGCTCCCCAGCGAGCG
>NW_010973285.1:2581870-2582182 GCF_000737465.1 Haliaeetus leucocephalus
CCTCCGGCGCAGGAAGCTCCCGTTGTCGAACATGTCGGCGGACTCGGGGTCCAGCGTCCAGTAGTTGCCCTTGCCCGGGTTGCCGGGCTCCCGGGGGATCTTGACGAAGCAGTCGTTGAGGGAGAGGTTGTGGCGGATGCTGTTCTGCCAGGCGGGGAACTTCTCCCGGTAGTAGGGAAAGCGCCCGCTGATGAACTCGCAGATCTCGCTCAGCGTCAGCCGCTTCTTGGGGCTCTGCAGGATGGCCATGGTGATGAGGGCGATGTAGGAGTAGGGCGGCTTCACCAGGCTGTTCTTGCCGCCGCCCGCCCC
>NW_010973285.1:2582662-2590253 GCF_000737465.1 Haliaeetus leucocephalus
GTCTTTAGTGGAAAAGGAGGGAAATAAAGAATACCCCACACACACATCCCGGGGGGGTGGAGTGCAAGTCTGTCCCAAAGTGCTGGAGCGTCTTCCCAGGAGCCGTCCAGAGGGTGCCGGGAGCTCTGCGTCTTCCTGGGCTGCCCCCAGGGACGGAGTCTTGCTTCCCGTGGGAAGGAGGGGAGGGGAAAAAAAAAACCCCAAAACCAAAAAACAGGCCGGAGAGGGAGGTGGTGAGTTAATATACTTCAGACTTCTGTCCGCGGGATGATTTAGAGACATCTCTCCGCCTTCCTCTTCTCCCTCCAGAGTTTGATTCATTTAAGAATGAAATCAAGTATCTCTCGACGTCGGCCTCGCAAGCTCTCAGAGAACCGCCTCCAGAGCACACTGCTAATCTCACAGTTTATTTGTAAGGCTATTGTTTTTAAAGGGAGAGAAGCAGCTCCCTCCATTATGGGAAACACTAGCAGAGAATTAGCGTTACGTCTTTCATATGCAAAGGAACGTATGCAAACGCGAATTCTGCTCTAAGTGTAGGAGCAACACCCCCGAGAAAGCGACACAAAGGATTGCTTCCTAATTAAGTCCCACCGTTCCCAGTTTCAGGTGATACATGCGAGGACAGCAGAAGAGCAGGGACCCCCTTTATGCGAGGGCTGGCAAGGGAAGAAAAAACCCCGAACTTGGACATAAATAAAATCACCGTGGTCTTAAAAAGAAAAGCTTTGAAAATTCCCATTGCTCCCAGTTCTGGCCGGATAACCCACGATCAGGATCCGATTGGGATGGGAGGAGTAGGAGAGCATTTCGTACTCCTGCAGAAATCGTCGTGAGAAGGGCGGACTGATGCCTAGCGTCCTTACTGCTCAAATCTCTCTTCTCAAACAACTCACACATACCATTTTATTGAAATACGTTTTCGATATATTGCCCTAATCCAAAACTACAAGCCACTTTGTTTCAAACCCAGTTCCATGGATTTACAACATAATCCTTTCTACTATTTCTAAATAATCCTATTTACGTTTTGTTCACTAGTAAGGCGCCTGCACGAGAATACCACCAAAAGTTACAAAAGAGAAGAAAAAAAAAAAAAAAGAAAAAGAACCCCCAAACACAGTAATTGACTACTATTTTTTCCTGTAGGAAGATTGATAATGTCACTCGAGATTTACAGTTCACAGGAAGTAAAATGCCTCTTTGAATTAGTTTTGGGCTAGTTACTAGAAGGAAGGCAGAAAGAGGACTTTTCCTTTCCGAGAGGTTTCTCCTCTTTACAAAGAGCTAGTATTTTTCCTTTTTACTCGCTTTTGTTCCTTTTATTCTTGCTCTTCTCCTGGTACTTTCTGATGTGCCTGAACTTTTAAAACGACCTTAAAAGCAAAACCCACGCTCTTCAATAGGCAGACCGGTGGCGTTTAAAAATTTATGGGGAAGAACCGCTGCAGTGACAAACCAGGAGAGCCGCGGTCCCCTGCTAACACCCAGGCAGGACGCACCGGTGTTTCACGGAGCGTGTGACACCGGCGGCTTTTCGGCAGCACCGGCTCCCCGGGAGCACCCCGGCTAGGGCGCGGGTCCTCCTCGACCTGGCCGGCCGGGGTGGCCTCGGGGGAGGCCGGGACCCCCCCCGGCTGACTTGGGCAATTGCAAGCCCTCGTCTCTCGCCGCCTGGGCGGGGGCCGAGGGGCTTGCTTATCGGGGGTCAGCTGAGCCAGCCCCCAGCGCTGACAGTTAAGACCTGGTGTTACTGCAGAGCCTGGCGACCGCGACTTGTCGTCTCTGTCGCAACGTCCGCTGGCTCCCGTCGCCACCCGGCAGGTGCCTTCTCGAAAGGGCAAGAAAGGAAGGAAGGCAGGCGAACAGCGGCGGCACAGCCGTCAGCGGCGTTTCCCCAGCCGGGACCCCGGGGCCGCCGGGTTTGCCCTGTCCCCCGCCCCGCGGCCGGCCCCGCTCCCGCTCCCGCTCCCCCCCGCTCCGCTCCGCTGCCGGCGGTGCCCTGCGCGGGCGGGGGATGCCACCTACCGGCAAGGAGCGCCGGGCGGAGGCGGCTCCGCCGGCTACGAGACGCCGTGTGCCGGGGCCGGGTGTCCGGCGTGGGCCCCCTGCCCAGAGCGGGCAGGGCAGGGCAGGACCCCTCCGGGGACGGAGCGGGACCCCGAGACCCCAAGGAAAAGCAGCGGTATGGGGGGACCTGGGAAACCCTTCTTCGTGGAACGGCTGGAACTTCCCCGACCGCCTTCCCACCACTCCCCGCCCCGGGGCTCTGCCGCCCCGCAGTCCTCCTCGAGGCAGCGGGGCTGCCCCCCTCTTGGGGCACGCACCCACCCGCGAAAGGGCCACCCCGGGCCCAGGGCCTCGGGGGCTGTCTTCCGTGTTTCCCTGCTGCTTGTGAATGGTGTAATATAACATGCATCTAAACCCATGGTAGCACAGAAGCGAGCACTGAAATGCAGGTACGCAGGCAGGGTTTATCTTTTTATTGCTTGGGCTTATTAATAATCATTATAAATTATAATTATATATTACACACACAACTGCTGCACACATATACAGAACACCCTGCATTTTGTCAATGCGGTGCATGCATGCGATGGAAGCGCTCTGGTAATCCATACAAGCAGTTCTCATGGCTCCTGCTCTTCACCCGAGCCTGGCAGCAAGGCTGGGCCCCTGGTGTCCACAGCTCCTGCAGGGCAGCAAGGACAGGAGCTTGCCCCTATAGCCTTGTCCCGCAGACCCAAACCTGAGAAAGTGTTCGGTGCTTTGGCAGCTCTCTGCTGCTGGAGGTGGCCAGAACAGGGGCATCCTGGCTCACATAGTGTGCCTAGGGACACTGGGCAGGAGCCGGACTGGGTGGGCCTGCCATCGCTTCCCTTTGATGTCTCCCTTGTTGTGGGGGACAGTGTCCCATGGGACCCCCACAGCAACCCAGACCACACACCTTTCCACAGCTGGGGAGCCTGTGCCCAAGCAGGGCACCCAGGACCCCACACCGGGACAGGGGATAAATGAACCTACAGACCTTTCCTGGCCCTTTATTCAAAACCAAACAGCACCCTGAGGACCATTTAGGGCACTTTCAAACAGCCACACTGGCACACTGGCTGAGGTGCTCTGGGTTTTGTGGAGCTGACCCTGACCATGCAGAAGGATGCCAGAGCCTTCTTCATCACCACACGGGTTAGGTGGCTGGTGGCGGTGTGCACCCCTGGGTGATTTGTTGAGTGTTTGGCTAGGTGCACCCTGTGGAAAGCAAGGTAGAGCCTGGCCACCAGCTACACGTGCTGGAGCCGAAGAGCCTTCCCCGAGCCTCCTGCACCTTGCAAGACACCAAAGGCTGCACTTCTTTTGGCATAGCCTTGTACATCTCCATGCCCAGATCCGAGTCTTACCTGCAGAACTGGACTTTCTGTTACTGAAGTAAAGCCATTTCTTCAGTAATTTATGCTTTCTCTCAATGTAGTTCCTTGGGCCAAAGATTGGACTGGATTCTGAGCTGCTTGTGTTACGGAAAGAATAAATCCTCCAGTAATGACCTTGCAACAGGATGGTGGTATCCGTGACAGGGACCATTGCAGCGATAGCGGCAGTCTCCAATGCTCAGTATCACAGTGACCACCATTTTAGCTCCACTCTTCTGTGGGTTTATCCCCCTCTTCCCTTGCCGTGTAGTTTTAGGGGAAGGTAACACTTCCCTTAAGCCTTCTGCAGAGGCTGGGATTACAAGCAGTGTCTGTGTGACCAGGCCAAAAAGCAATGCCTTGGTGAGGGGTGGCAGCAGCCACCTGCAAAGCTGAAGAAAAATCTGGGGCTTCCTGCCACGCATACTGCTGAAAAAGAATTTGTCACCCTTGGAGATGATGCTAATCCCCCTCCCTTACTCCCCAGCCCCCCTTGTAAAACTTTGTATTTTTCTTCTTGACCCAGTTCATGGTTTTGGGTTTTTTGTTTTTTTTTTTTTTTTTTTTCCCCCCTTTGTTCTATAATCCTTGCAGGGCAGATACATTTGCTGTGACAGGTGAAAGTCACTTCCTTTAAGGCCCTTTTGGGCCTTTAATTTCTGTAAAATGTGATTAAATGTTCTCAGGACCCTTCTGCGTGTCTCATCTAATGGAACACAAAGAGATTTTGTACCAGGTTAGACCAGGACCCGTCTAGCAGCATAAGCTGACTTCAACATCAGCCGATATCAGATGTTTAGGGAAGGATATAGGAACAGGACAAGTGTGTAAAATTGATTCTTAGCTGCCAGAAATTTAGGTTTCAGGGTTTTTTTAAAGACAGAGATAACATCTGAATTTAATAGCCTGTGATGGAATTTCTTCTGTGAATTTGCCCAGTCACTTTTTGAAATAATGTACATTTACACCACTGAACATGTTCTGCGGTGAAATGTCCCCCGGCTCTAACCACGCGTGGTGTAAAGCGTCTCTTTTTGTTTGCTTTAAGCCAGTCACCTGCTCATTTAATCCGATGTGCTCTCATTTTTGTACTAGAAGAGGCAAGCAACAACTGTTGTTAACCACCCTCTCTCTCTCTGCCGTTCATGACTTTGTAGATTTTATCATAATTTTTTTCATTGGTCAGTTCTTTTTCAGGCTGAGAGTTTCTGCTTCGGAATCACTGGATTAGAATGGAAGTAATTCAGTACCCCTGACAATCCTTGCCATCCTCTCCACCTTTTCTCGTTCAGCTCAGGCTGATTACTATTGCAATAATCCTTCAGAACAGCATGCGATGCTTAAATTTGCTTTTCCTGTTTCCATTTCAACTTCTTATTTCTACTCTTTTAAGCCAGTGTCTATTCCCAATGCTAGTCAAGGGATATCTGACTTTCAACGTGGAGTACTGGCCATCAGAGCTCATACAGCAGGGTACTCATCACATGAACATATCATGTTTGTTTAAGTTACGTTTGATTTCATGACTCCACTGACTATTGAAAGCCTTTCTAACATTCTCCACATAAGTCGTGAATTCTTTGTTGTAGACAAGGTCTGGCAAATTAGGAGGGAGATCCCGTAATTAATGTCTCAGATATTTGAGATATTTTCCATTTAATTCTGTAGCAATGCAAGTAAGCCCTGAAGGACTATGAACCCATTCACAAATACAGTGAATATTGGCAGACATGCTCTTTGTCCACTTAGAAATCCTTGGGGATAAGCTATACTGTGATCAAAGACAGAGAAGATTGATTTTTCCATCTAAAACTAAGTGGGTGGTGGGTTCCTGCCAGGGCTTGAGCAGAAATAACAGCTAGCTGCTGCAGAAGGAGAAAGGCCCTCGCCCTGTCCAGCCTCCCCACCTCTGGCCACCTGCACTCACCACTTACCTCCCACTGAACAGCAAGGTGGACCAGGAGGCTTAGAAAGCCAAAGGCAAAATCCAGAATAAATCGCACCTTCACAGCTGACAAGACACTAGTCAAAGGTGGCACATCGACAGCTACACATCTAGAGCAGGGCAAATTTAGTCCTGATTCATCCTGGGCTAAGTGTGCCGTCCTTGGATGGGACTATGCTGATTTTGGGTCACATCTTAACAATGTTTCTGACTTGTAACTAATTGTCTTAGCAGGGTGAAAAAAAATCTGTGATCATGGCTTAAATGATCACGTTCTCTTGAACTCTGTGTATAGGATGTCTACAGGAATAATCTGTTTGTGTGAGTCTCTGACATTGGTGCATAATTTTAAGGTACCATCTTTTTCACACACAGCCAGTGAGGAATATGATGACTTCTGACTTTTACCTATTCTCTAGCAAGATCTTCACTGTTAACTGACACAAAAGCCTTTCTAGGTGAGCCTTTCCCAGTCCGATTAACATGAAATCCCAAGTATTCGGCAAAGCCTGTTTTGTTTAGTGAAGGCAGGGGATTCTTCACGTAGCACTTCTCTGACTACTTTCTAGTCAGCCTCTGTGAGGTGTTATAAACAGAGAGAGGCATCCCACAGTTCATGAAAGGCTTGTGATGTGGCTTGAAGCCCGGGTATTTTGGGTTGCTGAGTTTAAGAGTTACAGGCTTGGTGAGAAAAGGACACTGCTGGGGAGCGCTGTCTCTTTCTTGACATGGAAGTCTGTTACAGATTACTCCATACGACTCACCGGCACGTGGTACAACACTGTAATATATGAGATGGAAACAGCACTGCACTTAAGTTCAATATTCCTGGGCTCCCATTCAATGTTTATATATTTAGTATCTCTTAAAAAGTCAAGAATTCTTCTGTGAGTCTTATGTCTAGACTTTTGGAGAGGATTTCTTTTCCACTCATATCTCTCACAACTTTTGCTCCTGTACCCTGTAATGCCACTACTGTCCTCCATTAAATTACTAATATATACACATATTTTTCCAACTAAGTTAGCGCTTTTCCCCTCATGTCCTGGAGCATCTACATTAGGAATGATAATATTATTATTCCCTGTTGTGCCCTGCTGATGTGCCATACACTTCTGTTTTCTTGAGTGCTGAATATGGCATTCTTTTGAACAAATGTTTCCTAATGAGATTTTGAATATCAGACAGATTTCCTTCACTGCCTGAAAATACATTGTGTTCTTTGCGGTCGCTGGCAATCAGGACAAACATTACTTCACTGTAGCCTGATCACTTATGTTTATGACCTGTGATTCGCTTGCCGAATACGATACTAGCTCAACACCTCTTCTCAACGTACCCAGTTATTACTTATGCAGCATTGGTTGTGTCTTTCAGAAGCGCTTTTCCACTGGCATTTTGACAGCAAATGTTGTCATTCTTCTGCCTTTAAACTCTCCCATAATTTAGAAGACAATTTTCCTAAATAACCAGATTAATGGTCTTTTTCCACTCCTGTGCTGCTTCTCTGCAGCTAATGAACTTTGCTTTAGCAATCTATACTCTTTGGCGGTTTTGAGATCCTAACTTTCACCCTTTTTCAGAACTGAAAAGACGCTTACTGAGCTCAGGCTCCATTTCAGTGCTGCAGGCTTTGGATCTGTTTCATTTCTTAATGGAAGTTCTTCAGCTACAACTAAATCCAGGTTTAGGTTTATGTTTCCTATTATGCAATTACACAAAAAGGACTGGAGAAAACAAGCCAATACTATTTTAGCATTCTAAAATATTTTTTTCTCTGATGCAAAGTTTGTTTTTTGACGGTCTGCTGTTTGATCCAGGAAATGTAACCAAATCTTACAGAGTCCCTTGAACTGCAGTTCTTGAACCGCTTCAGTTGATTCCTGATACAACTCAGTGATGTGGTTTTCAGCATAATTTGTCTTCGAAATCTCACATGAGGGAATATGAGATCATACCTCCAGCCCAGTTAATCCTAGGCTGACAGCTGGGACAGCACTTTCTACAGCTTCTATCTTGGAATAATCTTTCTGTGACTCATTTTCACTTCAGTATTTCAGCCTCTTAAAACATTTTGCATGTTTGTAATCACCAGTTGGCCTAGTAATTCTGAAATCTTTCTTATATATTAATGGCAGGCTGTGAGAAATCTGAAGCTGAAGTATTTATTGCTTTTACTTTCAATAGCCTGCAGTGATTCAAATTTGGTTGGGTTTGTTTTGTTTTGTTTCTCCCCCCC
>NW_010973285.1:2590263-2591504 GCF_000737465.1 Haliaeetus leucocephalus
TGTTTTTTTGTTTGTTTCCCCCCCCCCCCCCCCCCCGCCCCCATCTTGGCTCTATTCCCTTTTGCTGCAGGTACTTTGCCAATTTCATCTTGCAATAAATTTGTAAACTTTCTTTTTAGTTCAGAACAAACTCTGTCCTCCCCAAATCCCCCGCCCCAGATTCCCCCTTCCCCGAATGTGTTTTGTTACGGCTGTTTGATCACCCTCTAATTTTCGGCTGTGATGTTAGCCCGCTGGGAGGCACAGGTTGCTCTTCCGCAGCCCCTTTCGAACCGCCGCCTCCCCGGGACCTTCTGTCGCCACCAGGTGGGGCGGTGAGCCCGTGTAGCACGGGTGGGAACGCCGGGCTGCGTCCCCCACCCGTCTGCTCCCGCAGCCCGCTGCGCAGCACAGGTCCCGAGCCTGCCAGGACTGCTTAGCGTGCTGCACGGGGAGAACAGCCTCTGGAGCCGGGCATGCGAGTGCCCGGTGACCGTGAGGTTAGTCCCACCAGGCTCCTCAGAGAGGGCGAACTGAAACACGTCGGTAAACCTGCGGAGGACCGAAACCGTGGACCGCGAACGGTACCTGCCCCGAGGAACACAGGCTGAGGAGCAGGGTTTACAAGTACTCAAACGCGGCAGCGACTGCTTGATTTAGGGCCTTGGAGGCGTGCGTCTGGTTCTCGGAGCAGGATTCAGATCCCACAAAACCAGGCGGTAGAGGAAAAGGGCACGTACAGACCTCAGCGAGGGGAAGAAAACGCCGCCACGGGAGAAAAGCTCTGGGAGAACCAGGGAGCGCAAGCAGAGCGTGTTGAACGCCCAGCAGAAGGCAGCTGCCCACGGGAGACCGGCAGAGGATGCGAAGCCGCAGCGAAGGAACACCTGAGGTGCGAGGAGAGTGGCAGGGGACTGCGGTGACAGAGCGCCTTGCGGAAAAGAAGGAAGCCTCAGCGGTTTGGCTCCGACAAGGAGGGCCGGGTGGAAGGGGAGCCCCTGCGGCGCAGCACGGCCCGGGGACCGGCCGCGGGGGCAAAGGGGGCAGAACCACGGGGCGGGGGGTGCTGAGCCGGGAGAAGAGAAATCACGGCCACGGGGAGGCGGTTTGCGCCACACCACCCGGGAAGGAAACACCTCGCCTACATCTTTTCTAGGGGGAAGAGGAATTCAAGAAATCACGCCAGATGGGGGACGGGGCGGCCTCGTCCCGGGCCCCTTCCCGCGGCGGCCCCGCCCCTCTCCGAGGAGGCCCCGCCCCAC
>NW_010973285.1:2591730-2621387 GCF_000737465.1 Haliaeetus leucocephalus
GGGGGCGGCCGGGGAGGGTGCGTGTAGGTGTGTGGTGAGGGGTGGCGGGGGAGCCCCGTGCGCCCACCTGCCCTGCGGCCGGGCCCGCCGTCGGGCGCTTCCTGACCCGCCTGCCATGGGTGCGCTTGTTGCTTTCGCAGATGAAAGAAACCATGATGAACCAAGAAAAGCTCGCCAAGCTGCAGGCCCAAGTACGCATCGGTGGCAAGGTAGGAGCCGCCTCTCCACCCTGCCCTCGGGACTGCGTGTCCCTACACGCACACCAGGCCTAGCACGAGGGGTCCTGAAAAGCAGGCTGGGGAGCAGCCTTAAGTACTCTCAGCTTGGCTTGAATGGCCTCAGGGGAAGCTGTGCTGCTGCAGGGATCTCTAGAGTCACCGCTTCTACGGAACTATGTAGCAGCTGAGCCTCCAGCCTTTTCTCTTTGGGTTTGTTATCAGATGTTACCGCAGACTTGCAGCCTGTATTCTTGTGTGGGCTATTTTAGAAGGCATGTAGGATTTGAAGTGAGTAGACCTTGCAGCACGTGAGCTCAGGTGTAGTTTTCGTAACAGATTATAGATGGTTATGTTCCAAACTCTCATCAGAAATCTTTAAGGTGCCCGTGGCTGTTTTCTTTTACCTTTTAGAGCAAAGCTGGACATTATGTCCTTGTCATACTCTTGTAATTGTAGATGAACATGCTCAAAGACCTTTTTATTTTGTTATGACATCTGAATATAGATAGCTGTGTGATTACTTACTATCTGAAAGTAAAAAAGTATGTTTAATATAGTTGTATGGTAGTAAACATTTTAATTACAGTGTTAGTTCTAAGGCAAGAATTTGTTAGTAATTTTGTTTTATACATGAGGAAGAGTACGCATAATATTTTAGAATACAAACTATTCAACAGAACTCTTGCTGACAGTTTTTCCAGGAGCTTTCATTCCTATGTTGAATTTTTTTTTGCCTTTAGCTGGAGAATTAGGCAGCCTTAAATCAGTGTTAATGTAGTAATTAACTGGCTTGGTGATTTTGTGTATTCTTTGTATGAGCTACTGGTTAAGCAGAGAAATGCTGTATTATATGAATGATCGTGTGCATGTTACCAGCGCGTGTTTATTGACTCTAGAGGCTTTTAATGTTTGTCACGTAAGAGCAGGCATTCAGATTACAGCTCTTACAGCTTTCTGGTCAATGTAGGTCTTTTGGAGACATTACGCAAAGCTTAGAATATGCTCGTGGTACTGTCATTCAGTTTTAAAATTGGCCTGTGAAATACTTTGAATGCCTGAACTTGACTCTTTATTTGTTTTATAACTGGAAATTATTACTGGTATTCTTCATGGCATTGTTACCGTATAAGTTGAGAAGGGTGTGGAGGAGACAAAGGGGGAAGAGTCACTTCTCCTTGTGAGAAAAGGTTGCACATTGCCTCTGCTGGAAGATTTTCATGAAGTTGCAAGGCTGCAGATCTTACAAATAAGCTAAATATGATGTTTAGGTAGAGGACTGTTGTAGTACTTTATGTGAAACTTGAGATTTTTGTGTAGAATATAGCTACAGCTACATGTCATGGCTCTTCTTCCAAACCCTTTTAGAGGAGTGGCAGGTGAGTCTGTAGTACTCCATTGGTGGCCTGCTGTACCCACTCCTCTTTATTATAGAGGTAGAGGGGTGTTCATGCTGTTCAGCATGTCTCGGTGTGTTCGGGATTGAATTTGCTTAGTAAAAACCTGTGAACTTCAGAAGCTTAAATCTGTGGAGATGAAAGCAAGAGCTGTTCATTTAAATTAAACTCAGGTTGTCTGAGTTTCGATATTTGTTTAATATGGGTAAAAAGGAGGTACATTTTCCTACATAGCCTTTGATTCAAGATACCACTTTTTGAAATTTACTGAGAGGTCTTTTGTCCAGAGAGACTTAATGTATGCCTTATGTGGCTTAATTCCTGGGTAGTCAAGGTACTAAAATAAAGACATTTCTGTTATTTTAGTAGTTTTTCAAATAGCTGTGTGTGCCAACCTGATAGTAGCAGGGAATGAATATCAAGCTTTCTAGACAAATGACTAAACTTTCGAGCTGTAGTCTTCTAAGTGTTAGTTTTCATGTGAATTTGTCATTAACGTTCCTCATTGTTTGTAACTGGATTATGTTAGAGGTGTTAGTGTCCAGCCAGCTTTCTGAGTTTTACCAGTTAACTCAAAAGGTATTGCAGCTATTTATATGGCCAGGCAGCAACACATTTTTTTATTGCTAGCATGTGGCAGGTGGACAGTTGGAGGAGGAGGGCTTAGATTAGTAGTTACAGTGTGTCAAAAAGGAGCTCAGTTTCACCTATTCCTAGACATTTTATGTCAGATTTTACTGAAGCCTTATGACTGTGCAAGGAAGTATAGAATGACTTTCTGCTTTTTCATAGGTATAGATATCTTCTAATAGGGGATGGTTATTTCCCTGGAGAAATCTAGAGCTCTGTGTCTGTAGGGGAACTTACCTTTGCTTGTTCTGCTTTGTCAACAGGGGGGGGTCTGGAATACTATATAGAAGTATTTTTTAAAACATATTTATAAAATATTTTGGGAAAATAAGTGTTCTTTGAACATGTAAGTCCATCAGATGGGAGAT
The DNA here is from genome assembly GCF_000737465.1 of Haliaeetus leucocephalus. Taxonomy (NCBI): domain Eukaryota; kingdom Metazoa; phylum Chordata; class Aves; order Accipitriformes; family Accipitridae; genus Haliaeetus; species Haliaeetus leucocephalus. The sequence continues at coordinate 2,594,341 of NW_010973285.1, forward strand.
ATCTATTTGGAATAAAAATTGAATATTTTGAGTTTTCTCATGTTCATTTGTTAGTGATGTGTTGATAACTTTATGGCCTCTGACTGTTACCGAAATTTGGCTACAATTTAAGAAAGATGATCTAAGGAAAAATTCATATGCTTCAGAAATTACCTAAAACTGTGCTTATTTTTCAGTTTTATGCCTATGATAACAGACAAGGGTAAACTTGCAATTTTTCTTTTCTAAGATGCTGCAGAATCCCTGTAAGAATTGTGGAATAAATGTTCTCTGGTGCATTCCTTCCTAAAACCTCATGCTTGTCACAGACATGCAAAGCTTGCCTTTTAGCAAGAGAAAGACTGCTGCAGTGCAGTTGGAGGGGTGGGGTCACGTGCACTCTTAACGCAGAAGTAGAACTTTCTATGTTAAGTTGTAGATGTCTGCAGAGTAGTTATACAGCCCTGGGGATTAGAGTTTGTGAATAACTACTTAACTATTAATTTGTAACTTTTTTTTTTTTTGCAAAGGGTACTGCCCGCAGAAAGAAGAAGGTTGTCCACAGAACTGCTACAGCAGATGACAAGAAGCTTCAGTTTTCATTGAAGAAACTAGGAGTCAACAATATTTCTGGAATTGAAGAGGTAATTCCTTGAAAGGAAAAAATACATTTCTGTATAGAAATAGAAAATGTATCAAAATCAATTTCCTGTTAAGTAACATCCTAAACTTGTCTGTAAATTATCAGTAGGTCTTTATTGAGCTTTAAGAACTTCAATTTCATGTTAAATTGAAAAATCTTGCTAAACTGCTTCAAATACTGGATTTTTCTTCTTGCAGGTAAACATGTTTACCAACCAAGGAACAGTCATTCACTTCAATAACCCTAAAGTTCAGGCATCTCTGGCTGCTAACACTTTCACTGTCACTGGCCATGCTGAGACAAAGCAGCTGACAGAAATGCTTCCTAGCATCTTAAACCAGCTCGGAGCTGACAGTCTGACCAGCCTGAGGAGATTGGCAGAAGCCCTCCCCAAGCAACGTAAGTTGAAACTTGAATGCGTTTCATCCTGGCAGCTGACGTGAGACTTTTTTGTATAGCAGCAGTGAAATTCAGTGCACTCTTGCTATCTGCAAGCATATTATAAAATGCTTATAAAGAAATGGAACTCTTAGATCTTATTTATAGCTCAAATCCAGTGTCAAGTATAACCAAATAAAGCAGAGGCACCTGTTAGTGTATCTTGCAGCTGGTCTAAGACTGGAAAGCTGTAGCCAGCCTTGATTTTGTGGTATTTTACTTCTTGATGTGGCTACCATGTTTTGGCATGCCTCATTCATTAAAGCTAGGTGGGTGAGTTACTCTGGAAGAGTTAGATAAACTTCAGGTATGTCTGTTTTTTGACACTTTGAGTAGAAACATAAGTAATGGGGAAAGGGACTTGTGGACAGGCATATTGCAACTTCTTTGCTGCCTCACAGGTTTGGTGAAGGTATTTCTTGCGTGGACTTTTTGATAGCTAGGAGGGAATTATACAGTATTTGTAAAGAAGTAATGTTATAATTTCTGTGTGTGTAGAACATTGTAGAGAACAGGACTGGTATGAGCATTAAGTTAGATACACCAACTTCCTATTCCACCCTTAAATTAGTAAGAGTACAGGAACACTTGTTCTTCTTAAAGCTGTGTGGGAAAAGTACAGGAGGGACTTAAGTTATGTGGTGTTTGGAAAAGGTGCTACTGCTACAGAGTGGGAATTAGAGTGAAAGACAGGCTTGCTGACACAGGAAACATTCCTCGTGTCCTGCACGTATTGTCTTCTTACTTTTCTGAAATATCTTAAGCCCATTCCTTCCAAGGTACAGAACATCATAAACATAGAGCAAATAGGAGAAGTGTATAATTGTGTCCAGTTTCTGATAGTTCTGAACTTGATTGTTACATTTTTTCTTCCTGCGCTTTGCTGCCAACATGGCAGCCTCTGTTTCCATTCCTGAAGTTGATGATACTTCCCTCCTGTCAACTTCCCACTGAAAAAATCCTGCTAGAAGTAGTCTTCAGGAGGTGGGGTAAACTGCTGCTTTCCCCATGGAGCTCAGGTCCTTCCTTGTTAATGTCACCTGTGTGGTTTTCCTGTGGTAGCAGTAGGGCTTGAAAGAAAAAAAAAACCCCAAACTTTAAGGATTTAAAATGATCCTCACAGATCTCTCTTCTCATAACAAGGTGGGTATATTCTGGATAAGCTAAATAGTGCAGTTTTAATATTAGGGAAGCTTGTTTAAAGTGCTTGCTTTGTATGACCTTGTAAATGGCTATTCCTTTCCACTTTGGGTGGATGCCTTTGCACAGAACTTTCCATTCAGCATTGTCTGCTAGATTTGGAAGCCTGACATCGAAGAGTGAAGTGTCTGTGATGATTGCATTTGCAGGTGCTAAAGTAAACTTAGTCTGGTCTTGGGGACGAGAGACAATGCAGACAATTTAGGAGGAAATAACATGGTTTGCTTTTAAAATGTTGTATTTGACACTAAGATGCACTTAAGCTGCAACAGCTTTCTGCTGTTAAAAAAAAAACAAACAGGAGGGTTAGTGGTGACCTTGTCCCAAGCCCTTTCAGACCAAAGTTTATGCATTCATCTGTTTTGGTTCTCTAGAAATCGGGATACAGGTCTAGTATGAACCCATCTCTTTCCTCGTGCTTGCCTTGAAAACTGAGAAGGATTAATTAGGATAAAACTGAGGTGGTAGAGAGCATGAGACAGCTTACCCTTGGTAGTACAGCTAAGAATAGCAGTAAAAGTAGTGGCACAGTCACCCAGGGACCTGAGATACCTATTCTTAGCATTATACTGCTGCAGATGCTCATTGGTCTGCTACTGTGGACCTGGTTAAGTCTCACTAGCTCTGGCAAACACAATGGGAATGGTTAAAAAATTACTGACTCAGCAGAGATGTGGACCAGAACACTTGGTTACCTCAGCCACCTAAGTGTAAAATTGTGCATCCAGTTCCGTATTCCTCTGACTTTGCCAGGGAACAATAGAGTCTTTAAAGTACGTCCTGGTTTTGGCTGGGATAGAGTTAATTTTCTTTCTAGTAGCTGGTATAGTGTTATGTTTTGTGTTCAGTATAAGAAGAATGTTGATAAGTAGTGTTTAGATGAAGTCAAAGATTTTTCAGCTTCTCATGCTCAGCCAGCAAGAAGGCTGGGAGGGGACACAGCCAGGGCAGCTGACCCAGACTGGCCAGAGGGGTATTCCATACCATGTGATGTCATGCCTACTGTATAAATTGGGGGGATTTGGCGCTGCTTGGGAACTAACTGAGCATCGGTCAGCAAGTGGTGAGCAATTGCATTGTACGTCACTTGTTTAGTGTATTTTAATCCTTTTATTAGTATTGTCATTTTATTATTATTATTATCATTATTAGTGTCTTCCTTTCTGTTCTATTAAACTGTTCTTTTCTCAACCCACGAGTTTTACCTTTTTCTTTTCAATTCTTTCCCCAGTCCCACTGGGTGGGGGGGATATGAGCGAGCAGCTGTGTGGTGCTTAGTTGCTGGCTGGGGTTAAACCACAACAAACTACCTCTAGTCATGTGTGTCTGCCTGCAGCTTCACAATTACACCTCAGTTTTCCTTGAAGGCCTAGGATCATAAGGTCCTTTCTTTTCCTTAAAACTTGGTGATGTAAAATATGTAAACCTTGACAAGCCAAGGTCAATAAACCAAGCTGCTTTTAAGAGAAATTGGTAAAACCAGTCTCTGCACTTGTAACTGAAAATGATTACCATGTAGGGCACTCAGTATACCTAGATAGAAGATGATGACTAGTAGGCTGGTTTAGCATGTGTTTTCTCATTTCCCCGCTGGGCTGTTTGACCATTATTGGTAACAAAGGGAATGTGAACTTCCTAGGTTTAGTTCAAGATTTTTATTCAGCAAGGGAACTGGGTAAAGCATTGCTGTTTAGCTCAGAATCTTTGATAATGTTTTCAAAAAACACAAAGCAAAACAACTAGTCAAGGTGCCTGGGATGAGCTTGATTGATGCTTTTGAACTACTCTCTTGCAGCTGTGGATGGAAAAGCACCACTTGCTACTGGTGAAGATGATGATGATGAAGTTCCAGGTAAGAACAGGCATGCAATGGAGGAAAAGGAAATGAATTTTGCTGAGAGATAACACGTGTAGCGTAAGATTGGGCCAAGGATGGTAAGAGTATTGACTAGTCACTTGCTGTGACAGAATTTCTGTGGGCAGATTATTTAATTGTTTTCAGACACCATGAGAGACTTACTGGTTTGAGCTGGAATTTTTGTTCTGTGTAGAAGTAATAGCTATGGCTAAGATAATTATTTAATATTCAATAGGAAGGGTGGGAAGAAACTACCTTCTCAGTATCACTTTGACCAGTTTTGGGTATAGTGGAGTTAAATGCGCTTAGAATTGTGCTTTATAGTGAACCATCCAAAACATGCTTGGTTGAGCAAGAAGAAAGACCCATGAAGCTCTTGAGTTACTCGGTCTGTATTTTATAAGCTAAAAGGTTTTTTTTATGTTGTAAGCACTTGATATGAAGTAGAACTTTGGAAAAAAAAACCCAAAACATTTGGTAAAGCGGAAGTGTGTCAAACTAATTTCAACATTCTTTTTCTAGATCTTGTTGAAAACTTTGATGAAGCTTCAAAGAATGAAGCAAACTGAACTAAGTGTCACTTTCTGAATAAAGTTAAAACTTGAAGAAGCTACGTGGAGCTGCTATTCTACATTTTCGACTGCTTTGATTTATTCTTATTTCCTGATGAGATCTCAAGACCTGTGATACTTGGAAACTCCTTGAACCTGCAGCTCTTTAGTTACTGCTTGTACACAATATTATTTTTGTGGCCTGATTGAAAAAAACTATGCTTTGAAATAAGTAAGATTGCTAACGAATCTCTGCCTAGACACAATTTTTGAGTAACTTGTATACAAGCAAAACCTCATCTTTAATGACCTTTGGCATATAATAAAAATATTAAAGAAACTCTGGTGTTGCTTCTTGTCAGAAAAGCAGGAAAAAAATTGGCTATAAATATTAAACAGTCATAAAAGGTCTTGCTTTTCTACAGAGCATCTTTCTTGTGCTCTGTTAGAGAACTGTCTTCTAAAAAAAATTTTCTATGCATAATGGTCCATTTTGGACTTAATTGGTGAATTCCCAGTGTTTGCAGGTCAGAGCTACCTACAGTGTAAGTCACATTGTAATCTACTGAATTTAAGAAATTGATCTGTATTCTAGAAATAATTATTGGTGGTTTAATATAACATAAAATGTGCAAGTTGAGAGCGAGCTTTGCTTGGCCTTGAAGATCAGCGGTAAGTTGTTGGCATCTTGGGAGATCTAGATACTCATGTTAGATTTTTATCTTCACAGAGTGTTTGATAGGTATTTCCAGGGTTTAACTATTTAGTGAGTTAAATAATACTTTCCCAGTATTTTAATTTTACTTACGTGAAAATGTCAGTTATGTGGTGGGGGAATGAAGTATAGGGAGGAGAAGAAGCCTTCATAGAAGCAATAATGGCTCTTAAGTCTGTATTTAGCATCTTCAGATCTATTAACTAATAATTATATTTGGATGTTTCAGGAATATGTGCTTCCTATTGCTTTTGTGTGTTCCAGAGAAAAAAAGAGACCTTGTTTTTTGGGCACAAGGAAGAATTTTTAAGTTCCAGACCTTTGCATAGCTGGAGCTTCCAGGGGTGAGGGCTAAACTTCATCTTTGGAAGTCTTTGGTGTTAACGATGGATCAGATAGCTTGCACAACAGAAGCAAAGCTAGGCTAGAAGAGCACTCAACTATCAGCCTTCTAAGGTTGTCTCTAGAGCAAATACTTCTGGAAGTGGAAATTCATCATGACTTGTGCAGGATAAAATTCAGAGTAAAACTTTGCTATCGCCATAACAAATTTCTCCTTGTGTCTGGGAAAAGGTGGGGCATTGTCTGACTTGCCAAGCATGTTTGTCATGGTGTAAGTTATTGCTGTTGGGAAGCAGTGGAGGAACTCGTTCAAGCTGTGCAACGCCTGTGGTTTGAGGTAAGACAGCAGTCTGATGTGATCATGACATGGCTGAAGTCAGGTGCAAGAACTGACAGTAACAATTTCAGTTTACTTGTCTCAGTTTGCAAGTACTTTATTAGTAAATTACACTTTTAGCATTGAATTAATTGAAGTGCATTCATTAAATTGTGGCAATAAGGCAGAAAAACTGAACTATGCCGATTTGAGTTTGGAAGCGAGGATGGTCACTTTAAGCTAACGGCCCTGTAAAAGGTAAAAACCAAATTCTACACAGTTGTTTACCCCACATCCTATGACCTGTCAAGTCAATAAATGCATGCTGATTTTTCTGAGAAATAATGTCTCACCCATCCTGTGGTTCAAATGTGTAAGTCCTCAGAAATAACTTCCTTGAAGCCACTGTAGCCCTTGCTTATGAGATGTTTCATACTGCTTTCTGTGTCATGAAATGACTTAGTGTCTTGCTTAGATGATCTAGACAGTGTTAGCCTTTTCCCCACTGACAGACATACTTGCTGCTTAAAAAATAAGATCCTTGCTAAAACAGTATCTTTGAAATGCAAAATAATGCTAATCCAGTGATATGCAGCCATGTGACATGTCTGTCTGTGTAAGTCTATGTGATAGGTACGTTCCCAATCAGGAAATGCTGGCATATCTGCATTCCCAAACTGTGACTGTGGAACAAGATATGATCAAATTGTGTTCTTGATTATAGCATATTCTAAATGGAAGTAGTTCTTTTGTTGGAAGCTTAGAGTAGTCTTCAAGTCTAACACTTAAATGCTTAGTCCTGGACTCAATGCTGTGATTATTTTCTTTTCATAAGGAATTTGGTTATGGTTTTCCTAGTCTTCATTAACTGCTAGAAACTGAAAATAGTTGTGTTTATGTTTCTCGTTAGCTTGAACTTCAGTGTAACCTTACTGTAATTAATGCCATTACGGATTCACATCTGTAGTCTTGCTCAAGGAAAATGGCTTCATAGCCATTCCAAATATCTTGGACAATGGAGAAACGAAAACACATGCCTGCATTTCTGTTGAACCAAAGGTTTGTTTGAGCTTTTTATTTTTAAAAAGCTAAGGAAATGTTCTGGTTCCGTCACATCAAGCTTTGCAACAGCTTGACTCCAGTGCAGTAGTGGGTACTGGTGAGATTTTTCTTTTCATCATTTTTGCAACAGATTTTTAGAAGTATCTTCATAATTGTTAATCTCCTGCTTCAAGGGCTTTGCTCTGGTTTCAGATTAGTATATTCTAATAAAAAACCCCAATTAAAATCCTTTTGGAAGACGGTGAAACTACTATTAAGCTAGTGTGGTGCATATGTAAAAATAAAAAGCTCCCTACTATCATTTTAAAATAACATCGTTTTTAAAGTTCTAGAAGGTCTTGAGTTATTACAGGTTGGATTTTTTTTTTCTGAAGGTCTTGTGAGTTTGAGGTTGTGTCTCTTAGGAAATGTTCCCAGTGAGAATTTCACATAATTAGTAGTGTGTATTTAACATATGTGACCAAGGAAGATCACTTGAGTTGTTTTAAAATGTTCACAGTTCAATATCTCAAATACCAAGTCAATACTTGTCTTATTATATTGATTTGCTGGGGGTGTGGAGTAGTTCATGTAGTTCCCGCTTGCTTTTGTCAAATTTTGTGCTAATAATGTGTTTTGTGGGTGCAACACTATACAGACATTTCAGCTTCCCTAAAGTGGTATCCTGTATCTCTGCGGAAAACTTGCATGTCACGTTGTGGTACAGATAGCGTAACGAAGGACATTTGAAATGAAGAGAAGAGCTTGTATTTGTTGTCAGAGGCAGTGGAAGAATTAAAAGAAAAACAAGATGTGATCAGAGGAGTGGCTAGGAAAAAAGCTTGTGTCTGTGAATGCTACAGGGAGGGGGGGGGGAGGGGGGGCATTAGCATATTTCAAGGGAGGTGGGGGGGAGTGATTGAGAAGCTAGAACATGGAAGATTGTTGATCATCCTGTTTGTGAGAATGAATTCAATCAAGTTATGAAACTAGAGAGTTAATACTCAGTACAGATAGGAAAGCCTACAGGGATGTGTATGTTGATGGTGACTAGATTACAGCCTAAAGTGACTGGCAAGATGGTGGTACATGTAAAGAAGAGAGATTTTTAAGCTAGGTATTTTAAAATGTTAACAAGTACTCAACATGCCTTGGGCTTACGTAAATACATGGGATGTGGCTCCTGATCTTTCTAAGCTGGTATTTGTTCCTTTTCATATCTGTAGTTTCAGCTGCATGCAGCAATTTGTGAGAGTTGCTGAAAATGTTTTCCACTGGATGTGATAGTTCAAAGATCCTGACCTGTAACAGAGATTGGACTCTGGGAGGAAGTCTTTTTTACAGAAGAAAAAAAAAAAAGCTGACAGTGCAGCTGAGCCAAGCCTACTTAACTAAGGTGAACAGTCTGTAGCATGAGGGAGTATCATTAGTTTGACTGTTAGTTGAACTCAGTAACTTTAAAGATGGGCAAAAAGTGGATGTCTCTAGAAGCTCTGAGAATCAGGAGTATAAGTATTTCTGTGTATTCTAATCAACTTCAAACTGTGTTTTTTTGGTAGCCTAAGCTACTTGCACTCTCATCATGAGTCTTTCATTGCTCTGTTAATATTCTGCCTCCACTTCATGCATGGATTATCATTAGAGAATAATGTTACTTGAATAGAAGGAAGACACGTTATGTAATACTGTTACTGTACTGTCTTTCTATAATCTGTTTTTTGTGAGAAATAGATTTCAAAGATGCGATATATGTATTACCTTCACTGCAATGTAAAGACATCCTGGCAATGAAAAAGCCATTGTAATAATGTTTGTGTAGTGCAGGGATTAATAATACTTTTACAGATGAGTTACAACCTAACCTTTTGCATTACTAATGAATCTGAACAAATCATGGGATAATTAGTGTTGTAATGGTATAAGCACTAATCATTATTTTTATAGCACATGTATATTATTTCTTATGTAGGTAGAAGGCAGAATTCTAGGACATCTTACTGCTATTCAGATCCTGGGCTGCTTGAAGGTCAGTTTGATCATGCAACACAGTGCTTTTGCTTTTGATATCCAACCAACATTTGCAACACTTTTCTGACACAGTCAGGGATTTGATGTGCTACGAAGGATATTGGCAGATAATGGTGGAAGTATGTGCTGCACTTGAAATCCCTATTCTACATTTCTGTTAAGTATGAGTAGTGTTTTAGCTTTTTTTTTTTAGTACTGGAAAAATGTAGATGTGGGCTGTGTGCTACTCTCCCGGTTTTTAGGAGACACCTGAGGTTGAGTTGAACAGGTCTTAAACTTTCTCTGGTTAGAGACCTATACAGTTGTTTATGGAGCTGCACCTGAGTTAATGTCTAGTGGGTTTATGCTGGAATCTCAAAAATTTCAGCTGTGTACACTTGACCAGTCTCCTGCTTCATAACCAATATAAAACTTGTGGCAAATGTTTGCACGTGCTTATTATCACTGAGTTTAAAATGATGCAAGAAGATTAAGCAAGGTTTGAAGGTGTTGGAAATATCTACTGAACCGTGGCTAGTCCTGCTATGCTTTCCTGTTATTTTCAGCAACTGCATCAGGCAATTGCAGAGGTAACTGAGTACGGCTTGAGGGTTGGATCTTCTCTTAGCAGTAGCATTTTGTGGGCTGCTGTGTTGCAATGAGATCCTAATAATTAGGCATAAGTAGGACTGCCGCCACCTTTAAGGACCCAACTGAGATCCAGAAGGGCTTTTTGCACTCTTAACTTGTGACTGTGCAGGACAAAGATAATGTACAGATGGTTGTGTGGGCCAAAAATCTATGCTAGATCTGTGACATTAGTGTTTGACGTTGACATCTGTGGCATTACACACCTGTTGAGTGTAACTGGCAGTCACAGTAGAATGTTGTTGGTAATGCGTGTGGTGATTAAGATCTTTGTCTTTTCAGTACTGTTGTCGCTGCAGGACTAGCAGGAGTTAAAAGCGGTAATGCTTCATTAGAGCCACTTAAGTGAGCAACATGGCTGTGATACATAGTGAGCAGACTTGAGTGGGTAGGAACCATTTTTACAGTAGTTATTATGATCTACTACATTTTAAGGACTTCTGTATTTGTGCTGATTTCTAATACTGTTTAGCTTAACGCGTACAGGTCAGCCAACTCACATTTTGTTGTGTTATAGTTGGGGGATTCATCTGTCCCCACCAGGCATGAGTCTTATGTAAACATATGGTGAGAGACAGCTACTGCCTCAAGGCTCCTTATCCTTTAAAGGTAATGTGAACATGAGTGTTTGTAGGATTCATACCTAAACTAAAAATGAGACGGAGTGAAAAAATTGAACAGTTGCAGCAGCAGAGTGGCAGGCTTATTGATGTGAGGTCTCCGTTACAGGTTTTTTGTCCCCGAGACAGTTGGTGTCCAAAGCAGCAGGGAGGGTTAATGTGAAAATTCATTTATTTCCCTTCTGGCTGCTTTGTACCACTTAGTGTTAGGAATCGGGAGATGCTGCAGTTCTTTCTGGTTTAGGGAAGTTCCCAAAGAGCGTGAAACCAGCATAGCCAGCTCATGCAGTTGGGGTTTGCCTTTAGCATATGTTGGGGGCAGCATTTGGGTAAACAGTCCCCATGTACATCTGCAGCATTTCATGCTCCAGTAATTCCTACCCGGGGGTGATGATCTTTAAGGGTTTTTTTTTGTGTGTGTGTGTATGTGTTTTTTACTGTTTGTAGACGCTGGAGTAGCCTACAGGTCTCAGGATTCACCGAGTCATCTTCTTCCACCAGCATACAAAATTCAGACTTGCTTACATGTGACCTCATGCACGTATACACTGGTGTCTAGGCTGACCTCTGTCAGGAAGTGTAGGCTAGATGGATTGTCATTCTGCTTTAGTGTGTCAGCCCTCTCACATTTGTAGAATAGACCCTGTACTCCCATTATATTTGTTCCTCATATTTTAGCATTGTCCTATTTTAATTATTTGTACCTTGAAAATTAAGCGCTATTGTTGTTTCAAAACCTGGAATTGTTTTTACTTTTGCTTTTTCAGTTATGTCCTGTCTTGGTAGCTCTCCAGTTTCATCAGGAAATACAGTATACTTGACAGACGAACTGTGTCAGCAGGCTGTAAGTTAAATTCCGAGGGGGACTTGAGCCTTCAGGGATGCACCAGTATATTTTCTGGGAGAGTGTAGATCTTCTTGAAACCTTCACATTTTATGTAAGCAGAATCTAAACAAAAGCCTTTTTTGGAGACAATGGCAATGTTATTATGCCTGTGATCTTACCCTCTGTTAGTGATAGACATACCAGATGCAGAGTAGCTAGGCAAGCTGTTTTTGTGATGCATTTTCAGAAGCAACTGTGTTTTGAGTCCTTTAGGTTATAACATTTAAGATAATCTAGGTGTAGCCTAGATTACACCTGTAGGGTGCAGGGATTTATAGAGTTTAGCCAGAGCTTGCCCATTTTTCAACTGTGCTAGAAGCCTGGCTAAGTGCTGGCACATCAAGATTGCACATTATCCAGTGTCCTCCAGCTGACAATAATATAGAAACGTAGAGTCAAGCCATTGGATGGTATGATAGGTCCTTCTGAAATACTTGCAGGTGATACATATTAGAATTTGTCTGAAGATGATACTATTGATATAGAGAACGAACTGCTAATTGCTCAATGATTGTCTCTCTGTAACTTTACATACCAAAGACTGGTGTTCGTCAAGGATTAAGCCTGTCAGAGACTGGTACTTGGGAGTGATGAACAAGAAGGAACCATGAACAATCACAAAACTTAATTAAATGTTTGATAAATTTACGATCTTGTCGAGAAGGCTCAAGCAGAGGCCTTGCTTGAATAGATAGGGCCAGAAAAGATAAGAACTCCTGCCTTTGTTCTCGTCCTTGTAGATAATTTAGCTTAAACTAACCATATGGTTTTACACCACTAATGAAAACTTCGATAATAAGAGCACTAACAAGCACTGATGTATCAAAACATGTAAAAGACCATACTGCGCAGAATCACCTGAGGAAGGTCCAATAGCGGACAAGTGAGGAAGACTATGGAAGACCACCAGAGGACTCCTGAAGACCACCAGAGACCTTCAATGCGCCTGCGTAAAGGACATTTGCATATGCTAATACTTTCCCGGAAAGCTAATGAATATGTATAACATTTCTCAGAAGTCTAGTGAATATGTATGTAGACCATGTACTTAACCTGCACAATTAGACCCGACGGTGTGCACGATAGGTGGAGCGATCCCCCGTGCATCCAGCGCTGCCAATAAAGAATACCTACTTAATAGTTAAACAAACTATTGAGTCAATTTCTCTGAATCACTATCCTGTAAACTGTATTTTCTATTTATGAAATAGAAATGCTGATGTGCTAGAAAAACTTGTGGGCTGTGACAAGCATGTCATGTGGCTGTATTTGCCATGTTTTAATTTCAGTGCTAAAATAAGAGCATGCGCAGTTGGTTTATGTAATGAATCAAAACAATATTCTCCACAATGCAGGTCAGGATTTTTTTTTCCAGAGGATTATTCAAAAATTACTTAGGTTTCTTCTTGCAGGAAAAGGATGAGCTTTTGTACAGTGCAGTCCCACAGCTGTAATCCACCTTGTTGCTGTGCCCAGTTTACATCTCCCTTTCTGTTGGGCTCTGCAACCTTCCCTGCTGATTTCTGCCTGCATGGTTGGCTTCATCACTGCTCATCTGCTGAAGATTGACTGACATGCTTTACAGTCCTGTATGCCGGGAGAGTTGCTAGCTTAATTTGGTGACAAATCACCCTCAACAGAAAGAGCTATTCAGACGTCATTCCTAGGACTAACCCCTAACAATATCTTTGATCTTTAAAGTTCCAAGTGACTGGATTCCTAATTCACCCAGTTACACATTCATTGCCAGATGGAGCAGTGTACTTCCTGAAAGCGTTATGTGCTGCACAGCAGGAGGTGCATGCAAGCGGAACTGCTATAACAATACTAATGATGATCATTCTAGTGATGGGCTGTGTCTGCACTCCAGTGATTTATACTGTTGTTGTAAAGGAAAAAAAGTCTGGTCCACAATGTTCAGGAAAAACTCTGCTGGAATGCCCCTAACAATCAGCTTCCTAGTGAAAAATGCAGAACAGATTTTAGTCTGTCATCCCAGTAAATACAGTCTTCTCTTTTTTTCTATCCCTTATCCTTTACAGTTTCATGAGAATATGGAGTTGCATCTGGTTCATGCTAGGGGTTAGCTAGAGCTGTGAATGTGAACTGCTTAGGTGTAACAAGTTACCTAGAATTAGGATAAACTTTCATGGTTGCTCTACTTCTAATGCTTTTTGTTTCAAGTACTGTTATAAAAACAGTTGTGAAAAATAAGTAGTAGTTCTGCCTGTAGTTTACAACTGTCTCTTCAGGCTGTGAGTTAAGTAGCATCATCAGGGTTTAATGAAGTGAGCTTCAAGATTGCTTAAAGGTTACTGGAAGAATGTAGGACAAAGGCACAGTATAACAGCTTTGGAAATATCGGTGCATGCCATAAGTAGATATTTGTCTATGTTGTGTCTCAGCTGAGTAAGGTTCAGTGGCTTATTTCCATCTCCTTGGAGTTGAGTAAAAGTATTTATTTCTGCAGGAATACCATTGGGATACCAACTTCTGAATTCTCTGGAAAAAAAAAAAGAGTGTGTTATGGGGGAAACCTTGCATCATGCCCCTGGGACGGAGTTTGCCTGTGGTGCAACAGTGGGGAGCTGTGATCACTTCGCAAGCATCTTGGAAAAGGTGCAGAGCAGAGGCCCTGCATTCGATCCCTTGGCTCACTGCTATGAGGACCAACTCACATGAGGATGAGGATGGCATGAGGATACTGATAATAAGGGTTTTTTTTTTTGTACCAAGTTAAAACCCACAGGAGGCTGAAGGGAGATGAGACTCTACCCTGGGAAGTTCTGGCAGGAGGCTGCTGCTTTCTGTAACTGTCTCAGAAATACAAGTGAGGAATTCAAAGTACAAGACAGATGAACAAAGAAGGCAACAGAGTGGAACTAGTAACAGCCCCAGGGAAAACCAGAACAGACAGGGAAGAGTGTTACAAAGTGCTCATCAAATTTACATGCAAATAGTAATGCTAACATTGTACACGATTAACTCCTCACTTGACTGAATCCTGTCTGGATGAAAATGTATAGATTTAAAGTTATGTTTATGTCACCTGACACTGAGGGGACAGACAGATTCTTTTAGGGATCCTTGGCAGAATGATGATGACACTAAGTTGTAGTTACAATTAAAGCTTTATTTTCTTAACAGGATTTTATGAACAGTATAGCACAGAATGTGTGATTAGAATGGCACAGGATTTCTCCAAGCAGAATCAATGTAGTACAATTTATAAGTGGCATAATACAGAATTTGTAATACAACTTAACTTACCATTTCTAATCACCTGGTCCCTCTGCAGATCAGATTGGATCTTAATATGTGGTTTGCTGTATCAACGTAACAGTCATAACCTAGAGTCAAAAATCATATAAAAGAATACGAGTCACTCCATCCATCCTCAGAGCAAGCAGATGATGGTGGAGGTGTCCCTGGCCACTGGGGGGTCCTGGTCTCACTGTCCAGCAGCAGTCCTGGTCCAAGTTTCCCCTTAGGACTTGTAACTGCTTGGTTTTACACACAGTGCTCTGGGTGCTGTTACACTTCCCTGTTCTGTGGCAGGGTCATCGACAACACTGGGTTGGCCGGGTCCTTGGGACCTTGAAGGCGGTGGGGAGGGGTAGAAGAAATCTGGTTTGTCTACTTGGTGCACAGGACCTTCAGGGCCTGAAAATGGGGAGAAAGGGAACAAATACGTGACCTGCTTGGTCCCAGAGAATGACTGCTGGCCTTAAAAATGGCATTATGCTAACATTAGTTATGCTAATGACATTACCAGGGTTTGGGAGCAGGAGGTACTGGTCACAGTTCCTTTAAGAATTGCTTTACAAACAGTATCTTAACTTCTTCTAATCAAATATTAACAATCTATTTATGGTTATTCTTCACTGTCTTTGTTGGTTCAGTTTATATCTCAGCCATTGCCTAACTGTGAGAAAGCAGAATTTCTCTGAGCAATTATAAAATGGATATGTAAAATCTTGTTTTTTCCTTGGTAGAATTATTTTACACCTATATTATTGCCCTCTATGAACAGAGCTGCCTGCTGCTTTAGCTTTCTTTTACCTCCCTGCCAGACAGAAAGCCTGTCTGTCTTGCACTGTAAGGCTTCTACACTGTTGCAGCCAGTAGTAGCTGTAAATGAATGTTAATTCGTTGTACCCACTGCACTGCAGACTATTCATTTGTTGTGTACTCCCTCTGTTAAATAGATCAGAATACCCTGCAAAGTCAAATGTGAATGAATGAAACAAAGACTTAGTGCAGCTCTGAAGCATTTGGCTGTTACTACTCCATGAAACTCTGCTAGGCAGTCTGTTTTGTGAGGCAGAGTTCATGACATCTGTGACTACATGCTCCACATTTGAATTTGGCAAAAATAATTTAATTGGGAAAAGCAACTTGTTTGCTAAGACTCTGAAATACAGTGTGGTGTCATTCAAGTTCAAATGTAAAATATTTTATTAACATTCCCATAAGAAATTACATTGGCAAGAGCTTTCGGTAAAAGGTTTGGAGAGAATCAACTTGGAGTTAAGACTTTGACTGCAGAATTTTCAAACTCTTTTGGTCTTGTGGCATGCCATGGCAAGGAAACACTGCTGCCTGCAGACCTGTGGGTGTTGTTCAAAGGCAACTCCTAGTGTCTTCTCCCTGCCATCAGAGGCTACAAAAATTGTTCACTAAAAATCAGCAGGCTGACATTTCAAAACACTTATCATCCTTGCTGAATCAGGGGCTTTACAATTATTGCCACTATAAACAAAGAAAACTGAATACTGAGAAGTATTTACACCAAGAGAAACAAAAATTCATTGTTGTGCCTCAGAGAAACACAAAGTATGTGGAGTGAAGCATGCTGTTAATATTGCATAATCAACAGTTGTCTGTGCTTTCTTGACAGTGATTTTTTCTTCCAGTGAGTAAAGATTTTTCTTTGCATAGATTTCCCCCCCCTGCCAGTTTGCTAACTCTGGCTAAGTTTTCCTCAGGGTGTCTGAATCATAGCTTATGAAATACTGCTGGCTGTTCCCTGCAGGTCCCTTTACAAGAGCCACAGAAAACTTCATGTTCATTGCCTTAGCAGCATAAAGTTATGCTATGGAAAGGGCTCTTAATGTAGGAAACAGCTTCTGAAAGATGACCATCCTCACCTTTGTATTCACTTTTGTGGGATGTGTGGTAATGACTATCTGACAATTGCTTGAAATTGTACAGCAAAAAGATGGAAGAAATTTTACATTTTGCTGTCTTAATCTATGTTCCTCTATTTTAGCATTTTCCCATATAATCTAGAAATGCATTTTCTAGGATACATTTTCAGGCAGCAGTTAATAATTAGTCAGTTTATTTCCTATATATTAACTCAGTGCTGACTGAAGTTCAAGACAAAATACAAAGCAGATAGTGAAGGTTCATCATTTAGGACAAGTACTTTCCTGCAACAGATAATAAAGAAAAAGGAAATTCTCTTCCTTATACATACTTATATAGCATGTCTATACATAAGATGTCTTAAAAATTAATCAGAAATAGCTCAGGTTATGATATTTAAAGAAAACCTTTCAGAGGTTAATTCTGACCTGATTTATACCTTCTATACACCACAGAAGTTTTCAGTACAGTTAGAGGGAAATTTGTCCAGAAATTCAGATTTAATCCATGTATGTTTGCATTTTTTTTCATACCATTTTCCCCTATTGTATATTGAGTCACTTTGAAATAACAAAGTTAGCGTTTTGAATTTCTGATTTCTCTGGCTCTGACTCAAAGAACCGGACTGGATTATTCCCCAGTCTTGTAGTACCTTTTGTCAGGATCAGAGTGCATGTACTTTGTGTATGAAAAACTAAACACGGTGGAGACACTATGCTAGGAATACAGTAACTGACCTGTGTCCACTCACGTCTTGTGCACTCGAGGTGCAGAGTAGACCGCAGGTTGCGCTCGCTACCCAAGCGCTGGGGGGGAAAGGCAGGCGCTGGGGCTGTACGTACGTGAGTGGAGGCGAGACCTCTAGTGGACACAAGGGAGAAATGCTTAATGGCGACACCTGAACACCGCGGCGGGGATCCATCCATAGGTACTGTGCGGGAAAAGCTGCTGCAAAGGCTCTTTCCAGCTGTCACGTGCCCCATCACGCCGTATAGTTTTGATTAAGTGCAGGGGTCCCAGAAAATCAGTTAACAGTACCTGATTTTTCAACTAATTTCAAAATCATAATTGCTTCTCTAACTGAACAGCTACACTGGGACATTCCCCAAACTGGGCGATGAGAGGCTGGAGAGCAGCCCCCTGGAAAGAGATCTGGGGGTTCGGGTTGATGGCACATTGAACATGAGTCACCAACGTGCCCTGGCAGCCAAAAAAGCCAACTGTGTCCTGGGGTGCACCGAGCACAGCATATGGTAGCGTGTTGAAGGAGGCAATTGTCCCACTTGACACTGCGCTGGTGCAGCCCCACCTTGAGTGCTGTGTGCAGTTTTGGGTGCCTCGGTACAAGAAGGACATCAACCTGTTAGAGTGCGTCTAGAGGAGGGTGACCTAGATGGTGAAAGGTCTCGAGGGCAAGACTTGGGTCACTTGGTTTGCTCAGCTTGGAGACCAGCAATAGGACACGAGAAGACAGAATGAAGCTGCATCAGGGGAAGTCCAGACTGGACATTAGGAAAAGGTTCTTCACTGAGAGGGTGGTTGGTCACTGGAACAGGCTCCCCAGGGAAGTGGTCATGGCACTGACCCTGTCAGAGTTCAAGGAGCATCTGGATGATGCTCCTAGTCATGTGGTTTAGTGTTAGGTAGTCCTGCGAGGAGCAGGGAGTTGGGCACAATGATCCTTATCGGTCCTTTCCAACTTGAGATACTCTGTGATCCAAAGGACCATGCTTTGGCTGCAGGAGGCTCTGGCTTCTCTTCCCATACAGCTGACATCTGCTTTCAGCCACTGCAGGGAGGCTATTTAGGAGCTAGAATTCTGCACTTGGAATGAGGCTTCCTTACAGCAGAGAAATTTCTACCTAGGACACTCTAGCCTAGTTGTTTCAGGACTACAACTGGAAGACAGAGGTAGGTGGAAAGAAATCAGGTAGGAATTAAACTACCATCATCAAAGTCCTTCAGTTTATTACCAACCTCTTAAAAACTGGACAAAGCCAAAAGCTGACAGTAATATTAACTGGGGATCTTGAAAACAATCAATCACACATGGTGCACATTTTGGTATAATTAACAGTAAAAAGACATCTATCTTCTATGGTGACATACCTCAATATCTAAACAAATTTCTTCCTGTGACTATGTATCAATGATGTGATGAAGTAGGACACTTGGCACAGTGCCACCCACTGCACTCAGGATAAACATTTAGATGGTCAAAACTGGTTTTATTTACAAAGTTTTTCATGCATGACAGCTGACTTTTTCTTCTAAAATTATATAAAATATCCAGGAAAAGGATGACATCGCATACTTGTGTGGACAACAATGAAAGAAGAGGAAGAATATTAAAAAGCTTAACTAATAACAGGAAATAGTTGAACTGAGGTAAAGTTACAAAACAACGAAGCCTTGACACTGATTACAGGGCTAAAAAGTAGTTCAAATCTCCAAGCCAAGAACTGACACCCGCAGAAGAGCCAGCCGTTATTCCTTGATATTTTGAAGTAGCCTTAATAAATGAGACTCAATAACCTGTTGAACTAAAGCAGAGAAAAAAAAATCAGGTTAATCAGTGTTCAACATTTTTTCACATTTTTAGGGTTGTACTATTTTTTCCTGGCAGATTCCTGCTTGTCCTATACAATCATTTAATAAAAACCAGACAGGAATAAATTCACTCTGGGAAGAGAGTTTGCATCTCTTCAGAAAATAAAAGCCTCATATAATGCAAAACCAATACACCCAGTAAGGCAGATGATGGTTTTTGGAGGTGATGATCTGTTTGCTGGTTTGAACAGGCTGATAGATAGCATATGGAAAGCAAATTTTTAGGCCTGTAATTGCAAAGCAGGCAAAAACGTTTATTAGAAGCTACTTTGTGGAACATTTTGAGATTGAACTCTTGAAATAGTCCTACATCTAGACACTTGTGAGGTTACTGGCCGCACCCATAAACACAGGGCTCTGCTTGGAGAAGCTACACGTGCAGTACTGGGCTTATTTTTTTATTCAGTTCATTTCTGTAATGGCAGACATTTCACAGCTTTCAAAATGAAGGCAGCATGAGGGAAAACCAATGAAGAGTCCCTCCTTTGCCTGTTTGCCAGAGCCAAGTAAGGTAGCCTAATTCACTCATCCTGGCACTACTATTGTCTACCTCCAAGACAAACTAGAGCTAGAGCTAGTCTGACGGCGAAGAAGGTTTTGCAAACTGCATCGCATCATGCCAATCAACAAAGCGCCAAGGTGAGGGGTTCAGGAGGGCTGCAGGCCTCTTATCATTGTCCAGTGCAACACACACTCCTTTGTACAGGGTGGGGGAGCAGCTCAGCTCCCCTTGTCTGGATCATGGCTGCATCAGCCCAACACACCATTACTTGTGCCCACACATGCAGATTCAGGTCAGTGACATTTTCTTACCACACACCCGGCTTTCTGAGACAGGGGTGGAAACTACTACCCATTTTGGGCTGATAAATTTAGGTGTATTAAGACTCGTATGATAGTGTTCTTCTTATAGCTGCAAAACCTCTACTAGGCCGTTACAGCAGCTACATAAACAAGGAGCAGTAAAAAATAAAAATAAAAAAACCCTTATATTTGCAATACTCACCACTCCGATAGCCCAAGGCTACAGCCAAATCCATGGAATTATAGCCAGCATCTGTTTCGATAGTTGGATCAGCACCACTTTCTATGTAAAACAGGAAAAGAAACTCGTATTTCTGACGAGAACTGATAGTACATTATTACTGATAATTCAGTTTGGACAGTCTGCTTACCAAGGAGAATTTTTACACATTTCACATGGTTCCCATGTACCGCATATAGTAGAGGTGTGCCTCCATTCTGCAAAAGTGGAGAACAGCCTTAGACACTTAATGACTGAGCAGTCTGCAACTGTAATTCCTTAACATGCTAGTATACTTCTATGTATCAGTAAGAGACTTCACAGGTTTTATAAAAACGAGGTTCCGTTTTGGTTCTTCACAACTTCCATCTTTTTTTGTCTACTGTTTAGAATGTAAGCTCACCCTTCTACAAGGACTCAGTATTAGTCTCATTCTCTTACCAGGAAGTCAGAACTAGTACGGCCAACTTCTCTTATCCTATGGAAGTTTTGAAAGTCTCAGATATTTCAGAAAAGGTGGAACAATTTTCAAACCCAAGCCAGTGCTGTGCCTTGTTTCAAATTTCTGACCAAAGTACCCTCTGACATAAATTCAAGCTAGAGTCTTACCCAGTCATACTCGTTGACATCAACCCCACAGTCAAGCAGCATTTTGACAATATCTGTGTATCCTTTACTGCAAGCCAGTGAGAGGGCACTTTCTCGCCCTTTCCCCAAAATCTGAGGATCTGCACCCTGAAATAGTAACAAAAAATGAAATTCACCATGCTTTTTTTTTTTTTAAATGTGAGGTTTTATGCAGCACTTCACTTTAAAACTTTTAAGTGTATAGCAGCATTGACAAATTTAGGAAGGTAAATTGAACTAAAAAGTAAATCAATTTAAAATGAAGTGTGTTTTTTTTTTACTTACGTTCTGGAGGAGAAATTCCACTACTGCTATCTGCCCATGAGCTGCAGCCCACATCAGAGGGGTAAATCCCTCTTCATCCTTATGATTGATTACATTTTCTGTTTAAAGAAAAATATGCAACTTAGTAATTTCTTTCACTAATGCACTGTATGAGCTGGAAATGTGCTGACATATCCATGGTGAATGGACCGAGGTACCAGTGTGTCCTAAAAGTCATTCTCAACTTTAAAAAAATTCTATCCCAATGGTGGTGCAAATATCTTTGTCCAAGAAAAAAAACACATCCAACTCACCACAGTAAAATTTAAGATTTGGTTTTTGTTTTTTTTTTTTTTAAGCGCTATAAATCAAGCTCTGTTTTTACTCAGAAATGTTACAAGTTGTCTGTAATCTGGGCTTTATCTCTGGAAAGAAGAGAAGGGCTGCTTGAAAAATAAAGAGGTACATTCTGTATTAAACTGTACAAAGTGGGTGTTGGTTTTTTTTTTTTTTCAACCGAGCCACACACTCTTGTAAAGAATTAGCTTGTAAAGCAAAATATATAGTATAACTCCGTTCTCCCCAAAGTTCATGTAATCAATAGGGTGTTTTGTGTAAACAATTAAGGTTTACTGATAGTGCAGCTGGAAGGAAAAAGAACTTTTTAAACAATTGGCTGACTGAAATAATTGAATTGGAATTTTTTTTTAATATCTAAGCATGCGATTTTTTTAAGTGCTTATCATAGCATCACAATATGCATTTTTAACTGTTACTGACACTCCAGAATCAATTTGCTTTCCATCTACATGGCTCATTACAAAGTATATAGACTCAGCAACTCATTACCTGCCTTCCAGTAAACATGTCAACAAAGATGCACTGAAAGCATGGCTGATTACTAATAGTACAGTAAGAATATACTATTAACAGTAGTCAATTCAGTACATTATGTGGAGTTGAAATTTTGTATAAGTATTATGGACACACAAGTATCACACTAAAGACTACCACACAACTCAGAATGAGTAGCACTATTATTCTGCAGGTATGAGCTACGGCTTAAATTAGCAGCATATAGCTCTTTATGTTGAAAGATTAAATAGAATTGGAAAGCCACCATTAATAGAAATGTGTTTTAAATTACAAAGATAATTAAAAAAAAAGTAAATTAATTCTTCTGATAAAACTAACTGGTTCTCCCTTCTCATTTCCAAGGATTACCTATACAGCTGGGGAGCAGGGGGAGGAAGGGATTTACCTACAACTCCTAGTAACGCTAATGTTTAATTTAAAATCCAAATCATAGCAATGGTGAATAAAACACTCATGTGAAACAATAGTCCACATCTGCAAAGAACAGACACTTCAAATATCCTTCAATCTGTACCAGAATCAAGGATTTCTTTTTTAATACAGCTTTGGGGAAAAAGTCAAGCACAACAGGGTATAAATGCCCCAAAGAAAAAAGGAAGGCATTTAACCTCCATCTGTCTCACCTTGTTCAATACGCGTGGCCAGATATAACATTTCTCCCTGAGCAGCCAGCTGATGAACTGATAAAGCTGCAAAAAGGGAAGCAAAATGTGTTAAGACACTGCAGTTTTCATTCTGCTCTATTTGGAGCTGGGCATAACATGTCCATTGGCTTGAGCAGTACAGAACCTGGATTTGAGAGTGTAGATAGGTTTCACCTTATACTCTGAACAGGAATCACTATCTTAAAAACTGAAAAGTTTCCAAAGCTTTTCATAGGTTTAGGTAATTTTTTAACCAATGTAGAAAGCAAAGATACTTCCTGCAGTGACTTTTTACAAGGCAACATTCCCTCTTCTCTGATGCTTGGTCAGCACCTCAAGATCACATTAAGAACGTTTATCAAATGAAAATAAGCATCTTTTGATAAATTAAGGCTGTGTAGTTTAAAAATGACATCTAAGAGATCACATGCCATGAGGAGACCTGTCATGCTGCTCAATGAAGCCCATAGCATGACTCTCACTCGCTACAGTGTGGAATAGATCAGACATTACATAACTATACACAACATGACATCTACAGGGGAAGAAAGAGATTGTGGTTTTTTTTTATTTTTAATAAAAAGTACCAAGCATTAAAGCCAGAATAATTCTTAAGAGATTATGAAGGAAGAAATCTCTGATCCCGTAGTAAACTCTGCACAGGTGCATGGTTTTGATAATTACAACTTGGAACAGGTCTGAAAGGTGCTCGAGAGGGAATAGATAATAAATTATCCACATTATATAATAACAAAATTAGCTAATGATTACATAATATATAAATTTCACTGTCCTTTTCCTATACACTACATGAAAGCTTGATTTTGTTTTCAGAAAGATTATGTATTTTGTTCAGAGGCCTATGCTGCAGCTCCAGATTAATTTTTCCCACGCAAGTGGCCTTTTTTTTTTAAGCATTGGACTTATGATTTATAAAGGAAATAATTTATAGATGAAGTAAATTAGAGAATTTATAAAGAAAATACTTTACAATTAAGAATAACAAAACCCCATAAATAATACTGCTTTCTTGACTTTGAAGATCTGTGACAATCATGACATTTGCAGTAGTCTGTAGCACTTACCAATCATCTAATTTTAATAAATTTTACAAGATACACAAATTCTGAAAACAAATACATGAAGTATATTAACTTAATGCTTAGAAATTATTAGAAAAATCTTTACTTATATTTTTTAAATGAAGAATTGGATCCTCTCTGGAAAATACACTTCTGTTATGAATTCAATACAGCAGGTGGATTACTGTTTTATGGCTGGAACCATGTGAAATTAGACAAGACCACCTCAGTGTTTTCTTCCTATATTAAAGTTCATTACAACACCAAAGAAAAAATCTGAAAAATCTTCCAAGCATCTAACATACAGTTCACAAAATAATTATTAACATTAAGGCAGAAGGATACTTACAGTTTACAAGCAGAGGTGTTGTAGAGACCTCATTTCCCCTGTGTTTGTTAGTTAGGGTAGTTGATTGTTTTATTGGTGAGAAATGCTTAGTAGTTGATGGAGTATAAACATGTCTTACTTGGATACCAGGGGAAGGAGAAGTGTGGATGTTGCATTCAGCTACATTGAACAGAGAAAAAAAGACAGGATTTTAGCACTAGTAAGAGCATTAAAATCAAGCCACAGATTCTAAGTCGAACTAGAAAGCACCAGTATCACAAGATCTTTAAAACCCATGTTAAGTAAGATTTGTGAAATGTGCTTTTTCCACTGTGTATTGTGAGAGTTGAATAAAGGTCTGTATTCATTTCTAGCATAAAACAATGCTGCTATCTTACACATTCGGTATGGCATAATGTCACCCAAAGACAAGCTGGTGTCTAAATGAGGTAAGGCTTTGTCTAGATTTTCAACATGCCTGGCATGGATTTATCAGGCAGCTCCATTTAGCCTGTCATATCCTTACCAACACTCTCCAGCACAGTAACATGATGCAGCTCTGGTCAGCCATGCAGTCAGGTAACTGCTCAGCTGATCCCTTTGCCTACTCCCTAACCAGTCCACTGCATGGGTGGAGATGACCTTCACTAATTTTCTACACCAAGATTTTTTCCACTCCTGTTGGATAAAATTGTAACTGCATTATGAACGCCTTAAGAATACGTATCCAGCAGGAAGAGAGCTATTCCACACTAACTTACATAAAATGCGAAGCAGGTCACCAGTTAGAATTCAAGAAGTCATTCAGTGCTGCTGTTTGTTTGTACTAACTTTTCTACCTATCAGAATCTAATGGCATTTTATTACAGAACATATATATGTTATCTTTGCTTCTAATTCTCAAAAGTAGCTTTTGGTTTTGAGAAGTAGCTGAGAAGCCAAGTAATTTTTAAGAAGGTAACTGATTAAATGCTGGAAAGACATACTGAAGGATTAAACTCCATTACCAACTAAATTGATTTGACATCAGCATGCGCTAGTAGTTAATGACTGGAAGCTAATTAACACGTACACTGAATTCACACTGCACAAATCTGAGGAGAGAATCAATTAAAAAAAGCAGAGGGTAATCGGATGAAAATGAAATTACATTTTGTTGCCAATCAAATAGCTACAGCGGACTTGATTAAATTAAGAGACCCACCAGGGACTTTTTACTTGTGGTCCCTAGATTTGCATGACTACTTCTAAAGGGTTCACAAATGTTACCTAAGAAAAACAACCCTATCGCTGATGGGTCTAAATTTGCTGTTCAGGTCTGCAGCTCCACTAGTAAGCACTTAGCGCCTGCAAATCAAACAAGTTTGAACAATTACAATGGCTGAACTGCAGCCAAACAATACAAATCAGAGAAACCATCAAAATCCATAAGAGGTCTGTGTTTATATTTGTTACAGGAAATGGGTCAAATTCAACCTCATGAAAAGATACATCACTAACAGTCTGAAATATGACGGCAAGTACTGGAAACCACAATTGTTAAGGGGAAATAGATGGAAGTCCTAATTCTGTTCTCTATCGATACACTCAACCATAAAAAAAGCACACATGAATTCTGATGAAGCTGCCCAGTAATGGCTGGAGATTAGCTGCAGGGATCCAGAAATGGAGCAATCTTCACTTTCAAGTAGTGTGAAGCTGAACTGGCAAGCCAATCCCTACAACAACTACAGGCTTTGTACAGCCATATTGATAAAACAACGTCAACTGCATGACTCATGTTATTTTGTCATCATACTAGTGAAAAGATAAAACATGCTGCAGAAAGCTACTGAAGTTGAAATGATCATATAGTGCTTTCAGCAGTGTTTTGTAAAGATACATACATTCAACAGTGCGTAGCATGTTGTAGGACATGCTACGCAAAAGAAGTAAGCTTGTTTTCATAATCAGCATCAGCTCTTATTAAATTAGAGACTTTTTGTGCTGTTACTTTTTCAGTTAAGAAAAACATAATTAAAAATGTGATTTAAAAAATAATCTTGGGAGAAATTAATTTCACAGTAATAATTCTTTAAGCATATTAAAAAAATGTTAAGAGGAACAAATCTTAGAAAACTATTAATGATTAACAGAAGTGTAAGGCAGAGGCTTTTTTTTTAAAAACAGAACAGCTTAACAGGATGACACAGACCACATGTAACAATTTGTACCATAAAGTTCAACCTTTAAATAAGACAGATGCCACTTCAAGGTCAGAGTTAACTTGGTCTTGAATATTTTTACTGTCCTCCTCATTCAAAGATTTCACAAATCGTGAGCAGACGTTCATATCAAATCTATTGGGCAAAATGAATTTCATTCCCATGGCAACACTCTGAGCTGGGCCTTCCTCTGTGCTAGAGTCAAGCTGATGCTCCACTTTAATGTCCGGCATGGATGGAAGGCTGTAGCTAGTGGTACATTCTTCCACAATTAACTGGGCCCCAACATCTAAGTTTGTTGAAGATGCCATGGCCTCAGTCATGTAAAAGTTTTATGCAGAATGTTTCTTCATAGTTTCTAGCCACAAGCAGTCCTGGCCAACCACGCTGTATCTAAAGAGATCCTGATGCTTGAACAACCTGCAACTGAACACATGTAACATATGTTAACAACGTTCTGGTGAAGCAATGCATAAAAAATACAGCAAACTTGGCTTCCTTTAAGTTTAAGGCATTTGGTTTTGATAGTGAAAACCTTGGTGAAATACCAGTCTTACTGCTGTCACGAGCTATTGGCCAAATGCCCCGTTTAAGTTTTACCACAGGGATACTTGAGCCAAATTCCCTAATGAAGCCACTAGGAGTTTCATCTAAAGGACGTTTCAGAATATTAGGTGCGTTTCAACAAAAAAACCACCGCAACGAACCACGTCCATACTGAGCCAGGAACAAGCTATAAGAAGATGACTTTATTTTCTAAAAACATTAGACTTCAAGGAAACGTTAAAGTGACTCTTTACGACTCTAAGTCTTTTCATGACCCGAGTAAAATCAATGGCTTCTACCATACGCGTAGGAAAACGACAACCCCCTTTTAGCCCGGTGACAGTACAGCATCCCCGAACACCCCGGGCTTTCTGACAGCACCGCGGGAAGCCATTCGTGCGGCCGGGCCCCTCCGCCGCGCCCGGCGGACGGGACGGGACGGAGCGG
>NW_010973285.1:2621535-2647523 GCF_000737465.1 Haliaeetus leucocephalus
TGGCGCGGCGCGGCGCGGCCCGGCCCTTCGTCTCGGCCGGCGGCCCCGACCGCTGGTCGGCCATGGCGACCTACAAACCGGTGGTGGTCCAGGCGTTCCCCAAGCTCGGGGAGAGGATCACGAAGGACACGGCGTACTGGCGGGGCTACAAGGTAGGCGGCAGCCCTGCGCGGCGCGGGGGGCTTGGGTCCCACCAGCCCGCGCGGGTCTCGACTAGAAGCGGTTCCTCAGGGGCGCCCCGAGACCCGTTGGACGGCTTCCTGGGACGGGAGGCTGGCTCGGGCCCCAGATTGGCCCAGCAGGCGTACTTACTGTCCTGGAATGTGGTTTTGGTGTTTGGTGTGGGTTTTTTGGGGTTTTGTTTTTTGGTTTTTTTTTTCTGCCTCCGTGCGACTAATCAAAGTATTTTTAAACGTGCGTGAGTGAGTGAGGTGGCTTTTTTTACTCAAAACACATAATTAATGGGCCGGTTACGATGGGCGAATTGGGGAAAAAAAAATCGTAAGAGCAGAAGTACCCTGGCAGAAGAGAAACTCAGTAGGATGTAGTTAAGAAGTGATTTGGTTCTAAATGGAGAAAATGGTGAGCTCTCTGTAGGAGGAATACGCTTTGTTTGCTGTGTTCCATTTTTGATGGTGTGCTTAGGTGTATTTAATGGTCTTTATCACAATTGTTTTAGACACCTGTTCAGATAAAGGAATTTGGTGCAATAAATAAAATCGACTTCTCCCCGGTTCCTCCATATAACTATGCTGTCACAGCCTCCTCAAGGGTAAGTGGCTTTTCTGAGGGTTTTATATTCTTGTTTCTCAGCTGGTATCTTGTGAGCGAACTTGATGTCTTCTTGTTTTGCTAGATCCACATTTATGGTCGTTACTCCCAGGAACCAATCAAAACGTTTTCTCGCTTCAAAGATGCTGCTTATTGTGCCACGTACCGAGATGATGGCAATCTGCTTGTTGCTGGCAGCGAGGAAGGTAGCATTCACCTCTTTGACGTTAGTGGAAGAGCACCTCTGAGACAATTTGACGGCCATACTAAGTAAGACAGTGTTGTTTTTTTCTTTGCATGCACAAGCTTGTTTGGTGTATTTACATATGTCTGCTTCGCATGTTGCTGAAAATCTGAATGATACTGGTCTATGTTGCTTGCCACTGTCTCGTGTAGACCTTACTGAAAAGTAGATTTTTAAATTGAATTCAAAAGTGGAGTGATTTTTAAAAAGAGTTCTAAATATGAATTGAGTACATGGAAGAATAAATACATCCTCTAATTCGGATAGGTGTCTGTTAATAAGTTGCGTAGACATAGTCTTGTGACTACATGGCACCAATAAGCACATTTTATTTGGTGCTGGCAGGAAAAGAGTTCTAAAAAGTGGCTAAACAAAAACAGTGAAGAAATATGCCAGGAAGAGCAGGCATCCCTTAAAAAAGCAAGACAGAAAAAGTGCATGGTGGTGGTGCTAGGCTGGGGAAGGAGTTAGAAGAGTTCTGATGGTGACGATGAGGAGAAGACAATGATAATGCTTAGATTAAACAGGTTGCTATGCTATGAAAGACCAGTAAGTGTTTTATTGATCCAGAACAGCAACAAACCCCCCTTCACTGGAAAGCACACCGGCAGAACTTCAGAGTGTTGAGGTCTGTTGAGATCAGGTGTTATCTTATGTCCTAACCACTAGGTGAACCGTAATAAGATTTATGGTATCTGTTTTCTGTCAAAGTCATTCTTTGCTGGGGTGTTACGATGATAATACAGATTTAAATAGTGATTTTAAAGGACATGAAGAATATCCCATCCAGGTGTACTTAAAATTCACTATTATAAATTTTTTCTAATGGACAGTGGTAATACACAGACCTCTAAGTAACAAATGCAGGATTTGTAGCTTTTGAATGAGAATCTAGTAGACCTGTAAACCCTTTAAGGCAGATCATATCAGTGCTTAGGTAAGCGTCTGGTGGCACGACCCCTTTCTGGCTGGAAATACAAAAACTAAAGTGTTTTTAACCTCTAAAGTGAGGCTTTGTAACTTCCAACAGTAGATGCTTTGAACTTCTAAGTTAGAGAGAATACTTTAATAAGGTTTTCATACAGACTAACTCTTTTGGAAACAAGTATATATTTTGACTTTGGATACTGTGGACTTTGTTTTCTAGACCTGTTCATGTAGTGGGCTTCCTGTCTGATAAATACCGAGTATTTTCTGGTGGCGATGATTATTCATCAAATTTGTGGGATATTGCGAGTGCTACAGAAATCGCCTCATACAGTGAACATACTGACTATGTGAGATGCGGCTGTGCAAGTAAAGTGAATGCGGATGTCTTTATAACAGGTTTGATTTTATTTTTTATATATGCTTCTTTTGGATTGAATTGAAGAACTATGCAGAAAGATAGTTTTTGATAGAGTAGGATCTTGTTTCTTATGTTTTAAACATGGAGGATCTGTCCTCCTACTCAGTGCCTGTTTTGTTGTTTCCTTTTTGCTTGCTTTTTAAGCTTAACACTGATGTTTGCAGGGAAACTTGTGAGTGAATAACATCTTTTTGCTTTAGCCTATTAGGGTTAATAGGACTGTTCTTACTGGCCTTTGAAAGTTTTAAGAAAATCCTGTGAATGTATCCTTTAGTTGAGATTGGCTGAAGTGTTTTATTGGGTTTCTGGAGGAGGACACTAGTTCCATTGTGGTTTGTACAGCCCAAAACTGGCAGACTCAAAAATGAAAGGTTGTGTGAGAAGTTACCTGAAACCAGTTGCTTTTGGTTTTCCTAGCAGTAGCTTTCTATTAAGCTGTGGTAGATTCCTATGAAAAACCTAGTATTTCTTCAGGGGGCGCAAGAGACTAGGTTTCATCAGGTTGCCTCATATTTATTGTTATAAACACACTTGATTAATGGAAGGGAAATAAAATTAAGACAAATTACTTTTAAGGCCTGACATGTTGCTAAGGCCAGGATTAGAAGACTTGCGCTGCCTGAAGGCTGTAAATTAACCAAGGTAAACCACAAGGGGTTCTAGGTGTATTGTTTAAAACTGTTTCTGTTTAGCAGCAGCTCCTTTAGATTGTAGGACGTGGCTGTTTTAGTTCTTGAAATAATTGACATTATGAAACTGAAGATATATACGGTTGTGTTTGCAGGTTCCTATGATCACACTGTGAAACTGTTTGATGCACGGACAAAAAGTAGTGTCATGACAATAGAACATGGCCAGCCTGTGGAGAGTGTGCTTCTGTTCCCTTCTGGTGGGCTTCTAGTATCTGCAGGTACTTCAATAAAATCAAATTTTTTTTCTGTGGCTCTAATTTGTGAAATACTTCAGCTGCTTCTTTCTTGTCTGGTGTTTTCATTTGGTAATGAAGTGGTAAGTGTTGTAACAGCTGGATTTCTCAAAGATTTCTTTAGGAATCTCTGTTGATCTGGAGGGTGAAGGTAGGGGTCTTTTTGTCTCTGATTTGATTTTCTCATAGTTGGTCCAAAGAAAAAAAAAGACATTTTTAGTGTCAAGATACAGACTTTAATTAGACCAGTGCTAAAGTGAAGGAATGAACCTCCTTAAGAAGTTTTGAAGAGATGGGACTACCTTTTTTTTTTTTTTTCAATGACAAGGTTTTTTTAGTCTCTTCTTGCCATTGCATCAGAAGTCCTGTAACCCAGTGGTATTTAGGTTTTTGGTTTGGTTTTTTTTTTGGTAAGGAGTATGTTGAATCATTCAGCTGTGTCTGCAGAATGGCCTAAAAAAGAGCAGGCCTGTAATGTGTCTTGTCACAGGAGATAGTCCTAATGGATGGGGATGGTGAGTAGGTACAGAAAACTGTGTTGCAAAGGAGGCACTGTATCACTCTCTGAAAAATTCTCCAGAGAAGTGTGAATGTGTACGAATGTCAAGCTGTTTTGTGTGCTTCCTTCTCACAGGAGGTCGATATGTCAAAGTTTGGGATGTACTAAAAGGCGGACAATTACTAGTTTCACTTAAAAATCACCATAAAACTGTAACTTGTTTATGCCTGAACAGCTCTGGACAGAGGTTACTGTCAGGATCCCTGGACAGGTTAGTATATTTTGTGGCTTTGTTGTGATTTAAATTTTTTAGGACTTTTTTCCCTTGAAAGTTATTATACATCACTGTGAATCTGTGCATGTTTTTTAGGCTTAAACACTTCTAACTGTTAGCGATATAACCTCCTTGAAAACATGTTTTGGGGCCAAGGTACATTCTGCAATATGCATTAACCTTTTCCTCTTACTAGCCTGAATGTCAGTAAGGGTTGCATGTGCCATTTGGGAATGCGTATGGGGAACTTCTGAATAAGCATTCATTTTTCTGAATCTCTAAACTGACCTTTACAGTCTCCATAAAGTAACTATTCTTAAGTTCACATTAATACAGTTTAAATAACTGAAAGTGTATTAGTAGTTGCCCTTAGAAAGCCTGCTTTTTGTGTCTCTGTGCTGTTGCTTTTTGTACCCGAGCTGCAATATGTCCTCCTTGCCTTTTTGTTTGGGTTGAGTTGCTGAGTTCTGATTCTCAATCTGTTGTCTCCGAGACATTAGAAATATGAAGTGGTCTGAAATGACAGTGGTCTGTTTTCTTGCTCCCTCCCTCCCTTCTGTACTTTCTAGGCTTCCCCAGGCTTTATGATTACAAAGTATAAGCTGAAGGATCACACTAGCTGTCCAGCTATTTGTCAGTCAGTGCTCACAAAACTAAAGTTCATACTTGTAAGATAATGTTTTGTTTTCCTGTTTGTTAAATATTTCGTACCTTCAACCAAATCATTAAAGAGCAGCCGGATACAAGAATGTCTATGGATTTACTTCCAGAAATTGCCAATAGATCTTACATTTAAAATTTAAGGACAAATTTGAAGAAATGCTGTCTTAGTGTTTCCTAATAAGCATTGCGGAAGGCAGAAAGTCACTACATCTGCCTTCAGTTTCTTCTTCTGTCCTTGCCCCATTTTCATCTTTTTTTGGGTAAGGGTAATCTTTCCTTGACTTTTGTGTACCTTTTAACAGAACCTTTCTCTTGCAGGAGAGGTAATAACTAAGAAGCTCAGTGGTAGTCTGAAGAATGCTTTGTATAAATGCTCAGTTTCCTTAAATGACCCATGGAAGCTGAGAGTGATGAAATTCCTGTAAAGTGTCTACAGTAAGGCATTTGTAATGAGATTTTAATCATTACTCTTCTGTATAGGCACGTGAAGATTTACAGTACTACATCCTACAAAGTAGTCCACAGCTTTAACTATGCAACATCCATCCTCAGTCTTGCATTGTCAGTAAGTACATTAGAAATCTTTCTAGGCAAGGTAATTGCTGATACCTTTTTATATAAGTCACTGAAGTAATTCATTTTTTATTTCATTGTGATTGGATGTTTCAGAAGAATGCTGTACAGAGTAGGATGACTGAGTATATTCTTTCTGAGTAAAAAATTGTCATGGTTTAACCCCAGCCAGCAACTAAACACCATGCAGCCGCTCACTCACTGCCCCCCACCCAGTAGGATGGGGGGAGAGAATCGGAAGGAAAAAGGTAAAACTCATGGGTTGAGATAAAAACAGTTTAATAGAACAGAAAGGAAGAAACTAATAATAATAACAATAATGAAATTACAGCGCTAATAAAAGGATTGGAATATAGAAAACAAGTGATGCACAATGCAATTGCTCACCACTTGCCGAATGATGCCCAGTTAGTCCCCGAGCAGTGATCCCCTGCCCCCGCCAATTCCAGTTTATACAGTAGGCATGACATCACATTGTATGGAATACCCCTCTGGCCAGTTTGGGTCAGCTGTCCTGGCTGTGTCCCCTCCCAGCCTTCTTGCTGGCTGGGCATGAGAAGCTGGAAAATCCTTGACTTATAAGTCAAGTTAAGTAGTATAAACACTACTTAGCAACAACTGATAATGTCAGTGTTATCAACATTCTTCTTATACTGAATCCAAACCCTAACACTATACCAGCTACTAGAAAGAAAATTAACTCTACCCCAGCCAAAACCAGGACAAAAATGCATTAAGAGGTTTTAAACATAATACATTTAGATACCAGATGTTACCTGATTAGATCTGTACAAAATCGTGTGTTTATCAAAGACAGTATATATGGCAGGGAAAGTGTTCAGTTTAGAAGGGAAGTCCTTTGACTTTAAGAAGATTGTACTCATCTTTTGCCTTTCAGGAACCTTGTGAGTCCTCTTGTGTGGCAGTGATAAAAGGAAAAAAAGTAGTTTATTTGTTGAGAAATTTAGAATAGGGTGAACTTGTCGTTAAGGTTTTTGGTGTCAGGTTGGTCTGAGGAAGAAAAGAGGAGAGGGCATGAGGTATGAGCATAAAAAGATTTGTTTGCCAAGGCATGTGTCTTACTGTCTTGGAAACAGAAACCAAAGACTCTCATTTCTGTGAAACATTTGAGTTCCAATGGATAAGCTGAAACCAGGACAAGAAGTTAACTCATCAGAGTGTAGTTTCCGTGTAATTCAAAGAACTTCTCTACATGAACGTGCTCAGTCTCTCCTTGACCTTGGACAAACTTTTAACCTTCACTAGATTCCTTGACAAGTTCTACATTTGTACTACTTTTTCTGTGAAGAATTGCCTCCTTTTGTTCCATTTGAACCTTCATTACCTTCGTTTGGTGCCCAAAACCAAGACATTGACCAGCTGATCTCCATCCATACCTGTCATAATTCTGTAGGCTTTTATCATATCCCTCCTCAGCTGTCTTTTTTTCCCATGCTGAAGGGTTGTGTCTCAAATCAAGTCTATCTTTGATTGTCTTTTGGGTTTTTTGATTCTTTTATTCTGAATCTGCTACTGTTTTTTGAGAATAACTCAAATAGAATTTAAGATGTGGGTAGACAATGGATTTATTCAGTGGCATAATGACTTTCTAGTTTTTATTTCTTCTGTAGTAATTCCTGACGCTTTTTATTTATTTATTTTTTCTTACCAGCAGTTGAGCATTCAGCTAATGTTTAATGTTTTCATAGAATTATCTGTTAATAGTAACAGATCAGAACTCACTATTTTATATGTGAAGCCAGTGTTTTTCTCCAGTGCATTATTTAAAATTATAACCTTTAGTATCAAATACATGCAACCTTTTGTTATGTATGTGAAATTTATATCAGTGACTGGTATTTCAAGCGACCTTCATTTGTTTCTGAAAATTCTGCTGTTCCACGATAGCTTTCTCGTAGGTGGTGTTCATGACTGCTGTATGGCATGTAATAGCCAAAGGCACTTGTACACCATTGAAAAAACCAAAACCTGTCATAGATTATACTTGCAGAAGGATGTTAATGCATATTTGAGCTTGCTTCACTAGTCAGGCTGTAGTCCGTCTAGGTATTTCTTAAAGGTTTATTAGATGGATAATGTTGCTTACGATCATAGCCTTGACGCTGTCCCTGTTTTGAACAAGGTATTTTACCATGGGACCTTGTAGAGATGCCTTCCAACTTAAGTTATTCTATAATGCTGTGATTAGAGCCTTATCATGAAGCATAAAAATTGTAAAATCTGCATGGTAGGAGCATGCATCATCAAATAAATCACTAGGTTCCTAACTCTGTGATTTCTTCATTTTAGCCTGAAGATGAAACCATAGTTGTAGGCATGACCAATGGGGTGCTAAGTGTTAAACACAAAAAACCTGAAGAAAGGAAAGAAAAGTCTCAAAAGAAGAGACAACCAGCATATAGAACCTATGTGAAAGGAAGAACTTACATGCCAAAACAGGTATAGCATGGTGAGAAAATGTATACTGAAGCACTCCTCAAAATTTGGGGTTTTTTTGAGTGTGCTAAGTTGAAGAAAGGGATGGGAGGGAAGATAGAAAGACATATAAGCTTGTTCATGGTAGTACATCTAATGCACTCTGTGTGTGTGTTTGTCTTATTCTGAACTTGTCTTTCAATTCTAGGAAGATTTCTGTGTCAGTAAACCTGTAAAACGTGTTTTGAGGAAATACGACAAGCTGCTGAAGAGCTTTCAGTCTTCCAAGGCCCTTGATGCGGTACTGGAGGTAAGGCATTGTTTTTTGTCTCATCTGAGTTGTGTGCTGTCATGTGATGTGGGTTTTTTCTGTATGTCAAACCAATTTTATTTCAGTGTATAGCTAGAAAGGAATCAAACTTGTGTGGGTTCCGTTTTGATTTTGCTGGTAGCAGCCCTGTTTTGTGTGTAAAGATGTTGCTTTGGTACTAAACTCTTCTTATATATGTCCAGCCACCCATCAGGCTTTATACTCCTGAAGTTACGGTTGCAGTCATGCAGGAACTACATCGCAGAGGAACACTGAGGAGTGCACTTGCTGGCCGAGATGAGAAGCAAATTAATCTCCTTCTTACCTTTGTGGCAAGGTATTATTTTAACCTGAGTTCTCTCTGACTGTTTTGAGACCTGTATTTCTTAATAGCTTTTGCTAGAGCCTCAACAGATCACAGGTGGAACACTGGTACTCTTGAAATCTCACGTGCCTTCTGCTTTCTGATATCAAGGTCTGGGCTAGTACTGAAAGAATTTACCTGATAGCGCAGAACAATTTTGCTGGTAATATGAGAGAGTATATTTTACTTCTTTGCCAGACATTCTACCCTTAGTTTATTATTTTCTGTCTCCTTGATTAAACTCATGTCTTCATGCACCTGATGCTTTTGCCAGTTCTCCAACCCCCTCCCTCCCTGAAAGGAGGAGGGCAAATACCACATATGTAGCTTTTTTGACTTGTATCTCTGCTGTTCTGTAATGTCTCTTCATGAAGAAACAATTGTCTGTACGCCTGTATGAGAAAGCTGCTTGTTGGTGGGAGGAGTGCAGTTAGCAAAACCAGTAAAATTGGGATGTCTTCTAATTTTGCAGGCGTGTGATTGAGCCTAGATTTACTCCTGTACTGGTGACTGTTGCAGATATGATCACTGGTAAGTACAACACAAAGAAAGATTCTCAAAGCCATATAGCTAGCTTGGAAATAAGGTAAAAAGTGTTACAATTTTAAGAAACTAAACCTTTATGGGTTTGTTTGTAAGTATGAACTCAGTGTCAAGAGAATGATCCAAAAGGAGATATTGCCAGATAACTTTGACCGCAGTCAGTATCTGATTTGTACCAGCTGCAGGAAGCTCCTCATGGTCTCTTAAGTTTCTTGGTACTTCATGTTTCTATACTTACATAGTACAAGTGACTTCTGCTTCTCCAGTGAAGTAAAAATAGTATTTGAGGTTGTAAAACCCGCTTCTGTTAGTTTGACTTACTGTTACTGTGAGTACATACCAATAATTAACAGTTTTCAGAACACTGTTAAAGTTGTCGTATTTGTCTACAGTGTTGGACTTGTGCCAGACTCCTTAAATGCATCTCTAACTAGCTAATAGAATTTCCATGTTTTTATAGATATGTGGATTCTTAAGTGACTTTTTTCTTTACAGACATTTATCAGCCTGTGGTTGGGCAGTCAGCGATTGTTGACAGACAATTCTTGAGACTTCAGGAAGCTATAGGAAAAGAGATTGACTATCAAGAGGAACTACTAGAAGTTTTGGGAATGATGGATACACTGTTTGCTACTTTCACCGAGAAGAGAGCTACTTATCTAGAAGAGAACAAAAGTAATGGTCTTACAGAGACCATTGAAACAAATATGAATAACTGACTGACAACCATCACAACAAGTTGTCACAAAAATAATGTGGACTTGAAATACATGGCCTGTTCTCCTGGTAACTTGTTATAATAGTGACTTCTAAAATAAGCCCCTTTGTGTTGAAGTTCTGTCTTCCAAACTGTGTTTCTGAATAGGCTAAATTGCTGAAGACAGAGAAAGAAGGATGTTCTCCAAGATTTTTCCATGCAATATTTTTCAAACAATTGAATTTTAAAGTTTTATTCCAAAGCTGTGTAACTTTTAAAGAGAGTTTTGTGCATGCAGTACTAAGTAATTACTTGAATTACAGAAACAGTCAAAAATTTCTAGGTTTTGTTTACCAGAAAATAATTGAGGTTTGTGGAATTTTAATGTGTCATTGTTCTTACTTAAGGTTAATATCCCATCTCACGTACTTGGACATTGGAATAAGACTACATATGCATTTGATAAAACTTGACTACATTGTGTTTTCTCTCCCTGCTTTATCTCCATTTCAGATTTCTATGAATTCGTAGGAAACAGCAAAATGACTCAAGAAAACAAGTGTGTGCTTATGTATATTGAAAAATTTGTTAGTTTCATTTTTTAAATAGTGCATATACATTTATGAATTATAATTCTCTAGAAAATAGATAATTCTTACTTCTAAAGGGAAATGAATTCAGATTATATTAATGTAGTAAGTAAACTGCACTCCAGTGAGAAAATCCTCAGTTAAGTATAATAACTTAATTTTTGTGTAATTCTGTACATTGAAAGTGATAGTCTGCATTGTTACAAGTATGTATTTGAATGCTGGGGTAATGGTTTATTTTAACTTCAAGCAGTGCTGGAGAAGGATGATATACTTTGGAAAGACGGGTGTGCCTATCATGGTTTAAGCCCAGCTGGCAGCAAAGCACCACGAAGCTGCTCACTCCTCCTTTGTGGGATGAGGAAAAAATACAAAGAAAAGTTCATGGGTCAAGACAAGGACAGGGAGGGATCACTCACCACTTACAGTTACGGGCAAAAGACAGGCTCAACTTGGGGGAAAAAATACAAAGTCAATTTAATTTACTAACAATCAAATCAAAACAAGGATAATGGCAAATAAAACCAAATCTTAAAAACACCTTCCCGCCATCCCTCCTTTCTTCCCAGGGCTCAACTCCACTCCCAATTTTCTCTGCCTCCTCCCCCCAGCAGCGGAGGGGGACAGGGAATGGGGGTTGCGGTCAGTTTGTCACACTTTGTCTCTGCTGCTCCTTCCTCCTCAGGGGCAGGATTCCTCACTCTTTCCCTGCTCCACCATGGGGTCACTCCCACAGGAGGCAGTTCTCTGTGAACTTCTCTGGTATGGGTCCTTTCCACAGGCTGCAGTCCTTCAGGCACAGACTGCTCCAGTGCAGGCTTTCCTACGGAGTCACAGCCGTCTTGGGGGTCATCCCCCTGCTCCGTCGTGGGCTCCTCCCCAGGCTGCAGGTGGGCATCTGCTCCCCCGCTCCCCTCCATGGGCTGGGGTTGGACAGCCTGACATCTCACCACAGGCTGCGGGGGCATCCCCTCCTCCCCTGCTCCTCCTCCCCTCCTTCCGCACTGACTTCGGTACCCGCAGAGGGGTTTCTCTCACATCCCACTCCCCTCTCTGCTGCAGGTTTCCCTTAAATACGTTGCACCAGAGGTGTTACTGTAGTCATGTTTGAGTTAAGGCCTAGCCATGGTGATACTGATCAATTCAGGGTTAAACATGATAACATTGTCCTTTAAGGAGGACCAGTACTTGATAGCTTCACTGCGCAAGCCTGATTATTTTGTATAAACTAGGCGTGTGTGAGAGACCGAAAGAGTTAATGTCTCAAACGTTGTGGTGGGGCAAGTTCTGCTTAAAGACAAACCCTGCACAGCAAGGAACCAAGGTGAAAAGCCCATCAGCTCAGGCATCAGCAACAGGAGGGGGAGGGCATGCTGGGGGGTGCGCAGCTCCCTGTTCTGATACAAAGATCAAGCAATGGCCACATCTGCAGGGAAGGAGAAGTTGCTCCACAAATGACCCCCAAGCCAAAAGGCTCACAAACTGCTCATTAGCCTGACGAGTTCGGACGCCCGCCCGAAGGAGGGGGAAGGATGATAAAAGGACACAAGCTGAAGCCCCGGGTGCGCAAGCCCACTGGAACTGGACCCCTTGGCTGACTGAACCAACGCTGGACCCAGGACTGGTGAAATCTTTCTCTCTTCCTTTTTCTCTCTCTGTCTTCTTCTCTCCTTTTCCACAATCCCTACACCTCATCCGTTTCAAGACATAAACCGTTGACCAAGTCTGAGACTAAGAGTGGATCCAGCCGTCCCTGGGCCCTTCTCCGAGGAGGGGTCTGGAAAGCAAGGGGGTCTGCTCTGAACTGTGTGACTCAATGGGAGGGATCTCCTTATTCCCTGAATTGATGTATATGGTTACCCTGGGTTACACAGTTTACAGAAGTAGTCTTATGCCAATTCCTGTTGTGAGAAACCCTGCCACCTACTATCACATCTCCCCAGTTCAGCTTGCTTCTGTTATGCATAACATTTTTAACTGATTGTTTGGTGTCGTTTCACCTTAATTTAGCCGGAGGGAATTTCGAATTAAACACGACTCCCTGGTCTGTCCAGTCTGGGTCATGCTTTGCTAACTACTGTGCCGTTGAAGAGGGAACTAAAGACTGATAAAAGGAGACATCCTGCTCCAGAAGGCACTGAAGGCTGGATGACTGCTAAAGAAGCAGGAACTAAGGGAAAGGGAAAGGTCGTGACCTCCAGCTGAATTCAAGGTTGGAAGAATTTGACCCCCACACCTGCAAGGAGTATGTGTGCTAATTTACACAGCAAGTGAGGCTAATTTAAATATAACTGGCCAATAGTAGATGAGATGGTGACTACTAACCAATGAATGTAAATTTAGGCGGGTTTTTACTGATCACGTAACAGAATAAACGTGTTATTCTTTAGTGGTGTGTGCCAGCTTTGTGGAGTTACCACTTGGCACCCATATACATGCAGACATGAACAAATACCTGGGCTCTGTGTGTAAGATTGGCTTGTTGCACACCAGGTATTGAACCTCAGTTGTGGACAACACTACCACTGTCGCTGATGGACTCGGCCTTGGCCAGAGGCAGGTCCAACT
This sequence comes from Haliaeetus leucocephalus, assembly GCF_000737465.1. Classification (NCBI taxonomy): domain Eukaryota; kingdom Metazoa; phylum Chordata; class Aves; order Accipitriformes; family Accipitridae; genus Haliaeetus; species Haliaeetus leucocephalus. The sequence continues at coordinate 2,634,341 of NW_010973285.1, forward strand.
TGGAGCCGGGGAAGCTTCTAGCAGCTTCTCACAGGAGCCACCCCTGCAGCACCTCCCCTGCTACCAAAACCCCACCACACAAACCCAAAATAGTGCCAAAGGCTGCTCAGTGCATGTAGGATGACAGTAGGGTAGAACTTTGTCTTTAACCTGTTTTCTGTGACTTGCATTTTCACCAGGCCTGGAATTTATTTGAGATACAATAGGAATTTCCTGCAAAAGGAATTTGCTCAAGTGTGGCAGTGAAAGATGGGTATCAGTGGTAAAAATAACTTGAACTATTTTGCAAGTTCTGCCTAAAATCTTAATCTTTGACTGAAAAGTGTGGAGCAGTATCTGGTCTGCCCTTAACTTAATATTTGAGCAATACGTATTCCTGGCTACTGGGATTTGCTGGATTTGAAGACTTAGGATGATAATAGGTAATAATGAGGAGCATGTTCATGCAAACTCTAAACCTTTAGTTTCCTTGCTGCTTACTTTACTATTTTTATTTTATTTCTGCTAATAGACCTGAACTTTCTTTTGTGTTTTAGGACATCAGTGTGCTACTTTTAATTGTGTGACTTAATCAGGCAATATCTCTTAGGAGGCTTCACACAAAATGAGTTTTCAGAGCGGGGGAGGCTCTTCCTACAGCCTCTTTATTCCATGACCCTTCAGTAGTGCTTGGAGTTGAAGGTAGACATTTCTCTTGGCAGCCTAGTGTTACATGGCTTGAGAACCACCGACCTTGACATCAAACATATTCTTAGTTCTTACTGACAATATTCATGTCTAAAGTACGTATCTGTTGTAGTGCCTCAAAGTTTGTTGTGTGGCTAGCAGAACCATAGGAAGAAGTTAGATTAAAATAGCAGATTAGTTTGATCTAAATTGGAGAGGTATGGACTTGATGGATGGGCTGTTTGGTGGATGAGGAATTGGTTGGATGGTTGCATTCAGAGGATAGTGGTCAATGGCTCAATGTCAGATGGAGATTGGTGACAAGTGGTGTCCCTCAGGGGTCAGTGTTGGGACCAGCACTGTTTAATATCTTCACCAGTGACAGACAGTGGGATTGAGTGCACCCTGAGCAAGTTTCCAGATGACACCAAGCTGAGTGGTGTGGTGGACATGCCTGAGGGATGGGATGCCATTCAGAGGGACCTGGACAAGTTCAAGAAGTGGGCTTATGTGAACTTCATGAGGTTCAACAAGGCCAAGTGCAAGGTTCTGCACATGGGTCGGGGCAATCCCAAGCACAAATACAGGCTGGGCAATGGGTGGATTGAGAGCAGCCTGCAGAGAAGGACTTGGGGGTGTTGGCTGATGAGCTCAACCTGACCCAGCAATGTGTGCTTGCAGCCGAGAAAGCCAACCTTATCTTAAGCTGCATCAAAAGAAGCATGACTAGTAGGTTGAGCAAGGTGATTCTGCCCCTCTACTCCGCTCTGGTGAGACCCCACCTGGAGTACTGTGTCCAGCTCTGGAGTCCTCAGTACAGGAAAGACATGGACCTGTTGGAGGAGGTCCAGAGGAGGGCCACAAAAATGGAGGAGGAAAAGATCAGAGGAATGGAACACCTCTTCTGCGAAGACGGGCTGAGAGAACTGGGGTTGTTCAGCCTGGAGAAGAGAAGGCTCTGGGGAGACCTTATTGCAGCCTTCCAGTCCTTAAAGGGGGCTTACAAGAAAGATGGGGACAGACTTTTCAACGGGTCCTGTTGTGATAGGAAAGGGGTAATAGTTTTAAGCTGAAAGAGGGTAGATTCAGACTAGATATAAGGAAGAAATTTTCTATGATGAGGGTGTGTTTCACTGGAACAAGTTGCCCAGAGAGGTGATAGATGCCTCATCCCTGGAAACATTCAAGGTCAGGTTGGATGGGGCTCTGAGCAACCTGATCTAGTTGAAGATGTCCCTGCTCTTTGCAGAGGGGGTTGGACTAGATGGTCTTTAAAGGTCCCTGCCAACCCAAACCATTCTATGATTCTGTGATCTTACGGTGATTTGATTTATTATGACATTTACCATTTATGTCATTCTACCAAGTGAATTTGCCAAGGTAGAGCTGGAAGCAGGTGTGGGATATCTACAAAAATGGAAATCTGGTCAAAATGTGGAAAAACAAATGCTATTTAGGATCTGAATTTCTAACAAGACTACTAAAATGAAATTTTGAAGACTTTTGTCTGACTGGCCAGCTGATTTTCTGCTACTTGAATAGAAGCAACCAGTTGTATTATGAGTTCTACTGATTCACTGCCTCTGTGTTGAAAGATAGTATTTGTTCAGGTGATACCTAGTCTGCTTGCCAAACTTGTCTGTTCTTTGTGTCTCTGCGCTTGTCTGTTATGAAAATTAATATTGTTTCTTTTTTTTCCATTTAGTAAGATTTTTTTCATTATTGCAAGTTTTTCTTCAGTACCTACATAATGAAGTTACAGAGGAGCCAGAATAAGATACTGTTGTTACCACTGTGGTGCCTGTTGTTCATGTTCCAATTGTATTTAATTCTAATATTAACATAGAACTTCAAACTTTGTTTTTTTAAATAGGCTGCTGGTTCAATAAAATAGTAGAAAAAGAAGTTCTTTCTGGTAACAGTCTGCAGTGGTTTCTCTGTGCGGGTGAATATTTAAAATGCATTACTGCAGTGCCAAACATGCATATTTTTGTTTTACAGGTGAAAATTGAATTTGTTTATATGAAAATGTAACTATTTTTCCAGCAGTGCATTACCTTATGCCCCAGAATCTAATATTTTGAAGCATTAAGATGGAATATTGTGAACCAAAATAGTTAAAATAGTGCATTGGGTTGGAGAGGATGTAATGCTGGGTGTCCTGTTTGGGGAGATGATATTCTTTATACTTTATTCTATATTTTCTGCTTATATAGAGAAGTGGGGATTTATTGCACACAGCATCTTCCTTGACTCCTAGATCATTTGGGAATTACCAGGTTTATTTGTGTTTGAAATATAGTTGTTAAATTACCTTTTCCCAGAGCAGATAGTTAGAGACAAAAAGCATGTCTGTTACTTTTTTGATGTCGTTTTTATAGGAAGCATTTTGCAGCTGTTTACTGGAAAGAGGGAACACCTCCCCATCCCTGAATATTGTTTTGCACCAGGAACACAGTTAGCATGGAGGGTTTCCAGAAAAGAGGCTTCTCTAATCAAATGCAACCAGAAATAGACTGGATTTAAAAAAGAATAGTAAATTCAGCACTTCTCTTTCCTGTGTCCAGCCACCCGAATTACATGGGAGGAAGGGATAGAAGAGCCTGGTTGGTCACTTGGTTGATTTTACTAAGCCTTCAGCTGAACTTTTCTCAGGAAAGGCACTGATCTCTTTTCCCTGGACTAATTCTGCTAGTGAGTGAAACTTTTATTGCTAGATAAAAGCATTGTTTCAAAAATGACAAACTGAAACAAACTTATAAAAAAGAGAATCAGAGATAACAGTGGTCCATTGGTTGATGAGATTGGTCACCTCACAATGGGGATGTAGACAAAATGGAGGCATTTAATGCCTTCATCTCTGTCCTCAACACTGATGATGGGCACTGGGATCCCTGGAGCCCTGTGTTGGAAGACTGTGACTAGGGGGATACTAAATTCTCAGCTGACCCTGAGCTTCTTTGAGGCTTGCTTCTCCAGCTGGATGTGCATAAATCTATGGGGCCCGATGAGATTCATCCCAGGGTACTGAAAGAACTGGTGGATGCCATCATGGGACCTCTCTCCATTATTTTTCAACGGTCTTGGGAGTCTGGAGACATCCTGGTCGACTGGAAACTGGCAAATGTCCCAATTTTCAAGAAGGGAAAGAAGGAAGACCCTGGTAATTACAGGCCAGTCAGTCTCGCTTCAGTGCCAGGTAAAATTATGGAGAAGGTTATTCTGGGGATTACTGAGAAACACTTGAGATAAACACAGTCATTGGTCATAGCTAGCACAGATTCACAAGGGGAAAGTTTAGCTTAACCAACTTAATTTCCTTTTATGACAAGGTCATCCATCTAGTTGACCAAGGGAAGACAGTAGCTGTGGTATTTTTGGATTTTAGCGAAGCTTTTGATACTGTCTCTCACAGTATCCTTCTGCATAAACTGTCCAGCACACAGCTAGGCAAGTCCATAATACATTGGGTGAGCAACTGGCTGATGGGTCAGGCTCAAAGAGTTATAGTAAATGGGGTTACCTCAGGCCAGTCACAAGGGGGGTTCCCCAGGGCTCAGTTTTAGGGCCAGTTCTCTTCAATGTTTTTATAAATGATCTGGACACAGGAATTGAATGTACATTAAGTATGTTTGCTGACAATACGAAACTAGGAGGAGCTGTGGACTCTCTTGAGGGCAGAGAGGCCTTACAGAGAGATCTGGATAGACTAGAGAGTTGGGCAATCACCAGCCATATGAAATTTAACATGATAAAATGCCAGATTCTCCACCTGGGATGGGGTAATCCTGGTTGTTCGTACTAATTGGGGGATGAGAGGCTGGAGAGCAGCCCCCTGGAAAGAGATCTGGGGGTTTGGGTTGATGGCAAGTTGAATATGAGTCACCAGTGTGCCCTGGCAGCCAAAAGGGCCAACCGTGTCCTGGGGTGCATTGAGCACAGCATCGCTAGCCGTTTGAGGGAGGTGATTGTCCCACTCTACACTGCGCTGGTGCAGCCCCACCTCAAGTACTGTGGGCAGTTTTGGGTGCCTCGGTACAAGAAGGACATCAACCTGTTAGAGTGCGTCTAGAGGAGGGTGACCTAGATGGTGAAAGGTCTCAAGGGCAAGACTTAGGAGGAACAGCTGAGGTCACTTCATTTGCTCAGCTTGGAGAAGACAAGGCTGAGGGGTGACCCCATCGCAGCCTACAGCTTTCTCACGGGGGGCAGTGGAGGGGAAGGTGCTGGTCTCCTCTTTCTGGACACAAGGAGACAGAATGAAGCTGCATCAGGGGAAGTTCAGACTGGACGTTAGGAAAAAGGTTCTTCACTGAGAGGATGGTTGGTCACTGGAACAGACTCCCCAGGGAAGTGGTCATGGCACCGACCCTGTCAGAGTTCAAGGAGCATCTGGATGATGCTCCTAGTCATGTGGTTTAGTGTTAGGTAGTCCTGTGAGGAGCAGGGAGTTGGGCACGATGATCCTTACGGGACCCTTCCAACTTGAGATATTCTATGATCCTATGAAAAAAATCTGCAGTTTGAGTGCAACCATGTATTGTGTGTGTGTGTACTTCATATTTGGATTCAGAAAACCAATGTTACCTCCATTACCTTGTTAAGGATTACTGAAGACAAAGAACATGTGATCAGACTGTGGCTCTGAAGATGACTCCCTCAGATTTAACTAGCTGGATGAGAGCAAGGTCTGGAATGGAGTTCTGGAGAACTCACTTCCTTGCATGCTCTCTCTGGGAAGTTGTTCTGACCCATTCTGTTCTTTGGAAGGCAAAATGTGGTCTCATCAGCAGTTGCACCCAGCTGATTTCGTTCCTCTCTGCATGAGTAATTCTTGGGTTTGTGTCACTAATACACACTGAGAAAAAGAGGGTGCTCCCTTCAGTGTGAGTGACAGGCAGTACTTCCACATTACATTTGGCAGAAGTGGAGTGCTAACATAACCACGGGGGTATTAAATTGTCAACCTGGTCTTTGCCTTCCAGCTCAGGGATTTGAATGTGTGGGAGTGGAGGGGAAGGATGGCTACTAGATGAGCTCCCAAACCTCAAGTATTTTGTGAATTATGATGCTGTTTCCCCAGCTGAAGGGGAACTTAGGTTCTGGTAGGTTTGTTGCATCACCATCTGAATTTACAAAAAGATGTTAAAGCTGCTTTTATGAGAAACTGTTATAAACACCTCTATTTTTTTCCTGCATATCTTTTACTATCAAATGAACTGAAAATAGACGATGATTAGCTCTGGCTCTTGGAGATGTGGATTGGTCAGGTATTGGGTTTCAGCTACTATTGCTGGCTTTCTCTGTACTTCTGACTAAAAAGTGTTTTGTCCCTTATTACACCTTAGACATGTTCTTTTTGTTGCACTGTAGTTGAAGTGGTTGCATTTAAATACTTGGTGTTTGGTAATGAAAGGCTTCTGGAACTGAAACAGTTTTATTTAATAGACACAGTTGTTCTTAGATGTTTACAAAATTTACTACAGTTTTCTGCGTAAATTAAAATAATGGGATATACTTTTCTCCTTCCTGAATAGAACACTCTCTCATTGTTTGCCATCATCATCTGCCACTTGTACAATGTCATAAAGTGCATTTACTTGCTCTCAAGTAGTGCAGGGCTATTGAGTGACCACCTGAAAAGTAATTTCACAACCCTATGTTTGTTTCACCATTTATAAAATACCAGAAGTTTGTCATTTTAATGCAGTAAGTTTTGACACCTGCATACAGAAAGACAAGCAGGACAGGGAATGGAGTGTGCTTGCTCTCCTATTTAGCATTATTAGCTGCACCTGGTGTTTGACAACCCATTCAGAATTTCAGTGATGAAGTCATAGGTAGCATCTCTGAGGTGGCTTTTTTATAGATTGTGTATGTTCACTTTCTAACACAATTTAAAGACTAACTTCCAGGTGAGTGAGGACATGACTCATTGCAAAGGAAACTTTTTGGTGATCACATGGAAAGGGGCAGTTACCTGGAGCCCAAACTTAGGTGTGTGTCATGACCTGAAAAGGCTACATGTCCTGCCGGTGCACAGAGATCACAACGGTGGGTTTGCAGGATTCCTTAATACCCAAGCACATGGAGGCTAAATTTCCTTACTGTTTTACAGATTACTACAAACCACCAGCAATAAAGCAAGTATACTTGTGGTTAGTAAAGTAAGTAGATACCTATTACAAGTTCCTACAAAATTACTACCAGGAAAGCAAATAAACTTTACATCAGTCACAGCCATCAATATTAATAGCAATCAATAACAAAGCAAGTATATATTTCAGTATTACAGGCTATTGCAAAATTACCACTAGTAAAGCAGCACATACACTTAAGATTCGTTACTTACATGCACAAATATAAACTGATCACAGGGTTGGGGCCAATGAAACAGATCCCAAAAGTGCGACCAATCGACAACAGACAATACCTTGCTTCAAAGATAATCTGCGTCATGGAGTTTGGAGGCAGTCAGGCATCCCCAGTGAGGATCTGATCTGTCTAGGAGATCTCATAGAAAAGAGTGCATGCATGGGAAGTTATCACGGAGAGAGGCTTCATTTTGGGTAAAAAGCAAGTAATTTTTGTATTGCAGAGGCATAAGGGGGCATAGGACACCACCACATGGGACAGCCAATAGATAATGATATTTTCTGTTTTCTTGGACCAATTTTTGTTTTTGCAGGTTGTTTTCCTGGTCTTTCAGTTAGAAGATCCAACTGCATTTACCAGTTCCTACTTTCACAGGATTCTTTCCTGTTTTTTCCAGACTATTTTTCACCTTTGCAGATGATAAGTTGCTGTTTTATTTCCTTGTTTTTGTGCATATTAAGAGTATCTCAGGATGTGTCCAGTTTCTTGGTGCCCAGCTGCACTTCAAATATGTGTGCCTCAAGGATGGTCTGGTTCCCAGGCTGGCAGGCACTTTCTTGGTCAGTATTTTAGCAGACATCTTCTTCTGTTCTGTTCTTCTCCTTCTAACTCGGTCATCTTTGTCACTGCTCCCATCGGGGTGCCAACAGCATATGAAATAAGGCAGCTTGGGTTAGGTTTTTGAAGTTTACTTGATATAATAAATATAGATATTTTAAATAAACTTGCCTTGCTGAATAAGAGAAAATACGATATATGAATGCAAAATTTGTGGTCAATTTTTTTGTCACAGGAAATATTCAAGTTCCTGAGTAGTTTTGGCAGTGTGCATTGCTACCCTTTAGCAGAAGGGGCTGAATGATATTATTTGTAAAGATGCACTGATAATGGCGGTTGCTAAAAGGGTGCTATACAAAACATAAAGAATTTGACAGAGAAAACAGTAAAATGTGAAGAGAATGAGCAATGCTGTGGAAGTGTAATACTGAAGTGACTAATAAAGCCAGCAATTTCTGATTGATTGATTGATTGATGTGGCAGCAAGTGCTGGGAAAAAGAAGGATATAAAAGAAGATGGAAATACTCTTGCTGTGTATGTACCAGACTGAGTTCTCCTATCACTTAGTGCATGAGCCATCATGCAACAACAAGAGAGTTGTTCCAATTCTATCACTGTCTCAAGGTATGTGCTTACTCTATCCTTCCTCAAGTGAAGTAGGTTCCTACTTACAGAGTTGTCACTTTTATTTAATCACTGATGGAATTCTGGAGTTGAAACTACATAAATCAGTTCATGTGCTTGCAACAGTAAATGGAAACATTATATACCTAAAATCTGAAGTTTTGATGCAGAATAGGTTTCTTGATGCTTTCTGATCATTTAGCCTTCTGCCAAAGATTTCTGCTTTGGGTTTGAATTCTCATGAGTTGACTAAGTGTGAGTGGGCTGTATTAGGAAAAATTTTGAGCACATTAAAGCAGGCTGGAGACATCCCTTACTTAAAAAACCCAGGCAAACAAGGAAATAAAACATATCCCTTCATAGATTCAAAAATTTTTTCTGACCATGCCCAGACAAAGCAACCTCCTTATATTGTGGAAGTCCGTCTGGGTGGTGAATTTGGCATTGCTATTGCCAGCAAAAAGCCGTTAGTCTTCAGACTTTCATGTCTCTGCATTTAAAAGCAAAAAAAAAAAAAAGGGGGGGGGGGGGGGGGAAATGGTTCTACCAATGCTTGTGCAACAGAACAAAGTCTTGCCAGATTTTTGATTTTGATTTGTGTACCTGGTTGAGCTCAGAGTTTGTGCGAAGGTTACAGTTGCAACACTGAGCTGAAACATTTTCAGTGGCTCTGGATAACCACAGTCTACTTTGCACTGACATTCCATGGTTGGAGCCTGTAATCTAAACTACTGAAATACTGCAACACAAAGACATCAGAGGTTTTAAGGGAAAACATCAGATTTTATAGATACTACAGTTTATGATTTAAATGACATATTTTGTAGCTACAGAGCAAATTTTCAGAAAAGATCATACACATTTTACACTTGAAAAACAAGCAAAACCAAAGAAATAAAAAACCTGCCCATATGTAGTTTTCAGTACTTCTCCATTTACAATTCCCTTTAAAAATGAAGGAAAAGGCATACAGAAAATGTCAAAACATTGTGTTGTAAAAAGTTTTGAGCGTAACTTGTGATTTTAATCCTTATCTATGTAGCTATTTGTAGCTACAATGACATATTCTGATGGAAGATGATTTAAAGTGGCTCGTCTTTGGTTTTTTTAATGTCTTCAATGAGAGTTACTTTGCTTTCTGGAGCTTACTGTACCATGACTTCTAACACCACCTTTGGTCTTCAGGCAAGGATTATTTCAGCATTTTTCTTATTTTAGTAAGCATTTATTAAGACTGTAATTTCAGAAGTTCTTTTGGAGAAATTTATCCAAGCTGTGTCACTTGGGGGGCAGACGGCATGAGAAGAAGAGGAGTAGGAGGGGTAGTAATAAGTAAGTACTAAGTAAGTAGTAGTCATAGAATCATAGAATCATTTAGGTTGGAAAAGACCTTCAAGATCATCGAGTCCAACCATCATCCATGCCTGCTAAACCATGTTCTGGAGTACCTTGTCTACTCGCTTTTTTAATACCTCCAGGGATGGTGACTCAACCACTTCCCTGGGCAGCCTGTTCCAATGCCTGACAACTCTTTCAGTAAAGAAATTTTTCCTCATATCTAACCTAAATCTCCCTTGCCACAACTTGAGGCCATTTCCTCTCGTCCTATCTCCAGCCACCTGACAGAAGAGACCAACACCCACCTCACTACAACCTCCTTCAGGCAGTTGTAGAGAGCGATAAGGTCTCCCCTCAGCCTCCTCTTCTCCAGACTAAACAACCCCAGATCCCTCAGCTGCTCCTCATAAGACTTGTGCTCCAGGCCCCTCACCAGCTTGGCTGCCCTTCTCTGGACACGCTCCAGCACCTCAGTGTCTTTCCTGTAGTGGGGGGCCCAAAACTGAACACAGGACTTGAGGTGCGGCCTCACCAGTGCCCAGTACAGGGGGACGATCACCTCCCTGCTCTGCTCCTGCTGGCCACACTATTTCTGATACAGGCCAGGATGCCACTGGCCTTCTTGGCCACCTGGGCACACTGCTGGCTCGTATTCAGCTGGCTGTCAACCAGCAACCCCAGGTCTTTCTCTGCTGGGCAGCTTTCCAGCCACTCTTCCTTCCCCAAGCCTGTAGCGCTGCATGGGGTTGTTGTGACCCAAGGGCAGGACCCGGCACTTGGCCTTGTTGAACCTCATACAATTGGCCTCAGCCCATTGATCCAGCCTGTCCAGATCCCTCTGTAGAGCCTCCCTACCCTCCAGCAGATCAACCCTCCCTCCCACTTGGTGTCTGCAAACTTGCTGAGGGTGCACTCGATCCCCTCGTCCAAATCATCAATAAATATATTAAACAGAACAGGACCCAACACCGAGCCCTGGGGAACACCACCTGTGACACCCACCACCAACTGGATTTCACCCCATTCACCACAACCCTCTGGGCTCGTCCATCCAGCCAGTTTTTCACCCAGTGAAGAGTACACTTGTCCAAGCCATGAGCCACCAGCCTCTCAAGCAGTATGCCATGAGAGACAGTGTCAAAGGCCTTGCTGAAGTCCAGGTAGACGACATCCACAGCCTTTCCCTCATCCACTAGGTAGGTCACCTGGCCATAGAAGGAGATCAGGTTGGTCAAGCAGGACCAGCCTTTCATGAACCCATGCTGACTGGGCCTGATCCTCTGCTTGTCCTGGACTTGCCACGTGAGTGCTCTCAAGACAAACTTTTCCATAACCTTTGATGCCAGAATGTCCTATGCGATCTGAAGACAGACTCTGAAGCGTGTGTGTTTTTTTTTTCCTTTGATATTTGAATGTGGTCTAGCAAAACTCACTTGTCATATTGCATGCATAGACCCAACATGTACAAAAAGCTTACCTAAATCCTTGTTTGCATGATAGAAATGCAAGAAGTGGTTTCCTCTGGAATTGAGGTCTCAGTCAGCATCTTAGGGTCATACTACATAGTGCTGGCAATTATATAAATTAAATTACAACCTTTAACTAGTTATTTTCATAACTCTTTCAATTAGGAAAATCTGGAATTTAAATCCTGAGGGTCCACAGCTGCTGCAGATGCACTTAGGCTTGTCTTTTTTTTTCTTGGGTAATATGTAGCTGGATAGCTTGCTATATTGAGTGGTAAGTGAATAGAGCAACTGAAGTAAAGAAATCACTATGTCTGCTTCCAGTGAAGCATGCCGGGGTTGGATGTAGAGGAAAGGTGCTGTAAGATTGTTGCAAGCCACCCCCAACCTGGCTGTACCCCAACAACCTATATCTCTTATTTTTCGTCCTTGCAAATTTAACTTTCCAAATTCCGATTGCACACAATACACAAAGGTGTATTACCTTTGCAATTGCAGAATTGTGGCCTTGTTCTGACAAGTACAGCACAGAAAGTCCGTGCTTCCTTGTACTCTGCACAGATGTTTGCCTGTTTGATAAGCCACCCAAAGCAAACCAATGAAAAGTTTCACATTTTAGAGACAGGCACACACCATGTGAAGACATGAAACTCCTGCTGAAACACAAGCGGTGGTGATGGGGTTTTACCAGCTTTTCTCTCCTTCAAGGAGGTACCTTCATGACCTGTGCTCTATTGCAGCAGTCTAATAGACTTCCTTTTTAAAAGTGCTGGTGAAACTATCATGCGTTTAGATGGGTGAAAGTAAGTGAACTAGAGTTTATTTCTGTTAAGAACATCTGGTAAGAAGACAATAACTGAGAAGATTGACTTTTTGATTATGAAGTGTGAGTCAGGTTGTGATCTTGTGCTTTTAACTAGGAGTTTTCAGTGTATTTACCAGCTCGGTTACAGCTTTTCTGTTAGATGAATATGCAACGTGTAGGCCTTTGAATATCAGCTAAGGAAAATGTCAGTCTGAATTGTGTTGCTGTTTCCTGTGGACAATTTTTGTAAACTATCAGCACGGATTATTAAAGTGAATGTGTTTACTATTCTCATTGTAGGTGGTTTTCAGTTTAAAAGTCAGGACCTGCAAGTAGAATCATAGACTCATAGAATCATTTAGGTTGGAAAAGACCTTCAAGATCATCAAGTCCAACCACCAACCATGCCCACTAAACCATGTCCTGAAGTACCCCGTCTACTCTTTTTTTGAATACCTCCAGAAATGGTGACTCAACCACTTCCCTGGGCAGCCTATTCCAATGTCTGACAACCCTAAGTATCCTTGTGTGTATGGGAAAAGAGTACAGGATGGAAAAGAGGTATGCCAACAGAGCATGCTTTCATCTCAGATGATACTCTCGGTGGACTTGGATAACATTTTTTCCTGTTTGCTCAGTCAGTTTTAAGCTGGTAGCAATGCTCAATAAGCTCCTACTTAGACCCTGCTTAAGCTCTAATTCTGGACCGAACAGATCCAGCTCTCTTCGGTTTTCTCTTCCTGATTATCTTTATTCTCCACCGTTTCCCAGATATTTGGGATACTAAGGAAATACATGCCTTCACAGTGTTCCAGCCACTGCTTCCCAGTAAAACACTAATTCTTCTGTGCCTCGCTTACAGCACTTGGGTAAACTTTTTTCACACCCTCAGCATTGCGCTAAAATGCTGCTGTTACAGATAGAGTATGCTGTTCATCTATAGCAAACAGGACGCGAATCAAGTTCCAGCGCAGCGAGAGGGAGCTTGGTCAGTGTTCCTGCCCCCACTCTGGTCCTCAACACTACATCGCCAGTGCTCCGCCGTCCTCACTAGCGAACCAGGCTGTCAGAACAGGCTTAGGGAGTCACAACAGGGTGACCTTAAGAATAGCTCATGCATGATGTACGGTGTACGTGTAGCGGCTGAAAAGGCAAAACATGGTGCGGTCTGCCGGCGTCGAGTGAGTGAGTGAGCGGGCAGCAGCGCGATCAACCAGCCCCCGGCGTGCCCAGCGCCCTGCTGGCTGCTGCGGGCTCCGGCACCGCGGCCCGACGGGCGGGGGAGGAGGGGGGGCCTCCGGCTGCGGTGCGGGAGCGCCGGGGGGCTGCCCGCGCCCCGCCCGCCCCGCC
>NW_010973285.1:2648202-2684995 GCF_000737465.1 Haliaeetus leucocephalus
GCCCCGCCCCCCCCCCGTCCCCCCCCGTTTGTTCATTATTTTGCCAGAAGAGCCGCTCGTGGTTTTTTTCAGTTCTTGGCCCTAAGTGGACAAGGAATATGGTTTTAATCATGAAAGTGCTTGCCTTTCTCAGCCGGAGCAAAAGAAGTTTTTAACTTACTTAAACTCCTTTAACAACCGAAGAATTTAAAGGAAATGAAAACTTTTCTAATGGTCACATTCTGAGAAACAGCTTTCGAGCAGTTCTTGGTAGCGTTTTGTTGGGACACTGGTGTGTGCAGCTTAGAGTTGCGCCTGTTTTCAACCTGCACGGTGGTTCTTATACAGAAAAAAAGGCTCTAAAATCCTTCTTCGTTTTTATGGACTTACTTCTGCCTCTGTATTTGGTCCTATACATAAATGGAGGTAGTTATTCTCATAAGTCACTATAAGGCATGTGAATGTGATGGAAAGCCTAACAGATGACAGAAGCTTTTTTCTTTGTAGAGATAATTTGCTCTCTACCACACTTGGTGGAAATAGGATTTGAGGAGGCATTTGAGTAAGAGGGATTTTTCCACGTAGGTAAAAAATGAACTGTATTCTATGCCTTTGGCCTGAAAAGTTGGCAGGACAAAATCTGGTGAAAAGATTTGAGAACTTAAGTGCTGTTCTTTTTCCAAAGTGGTGTGTGAATATCGAATGCAACAAAGGAAGTGATCGTGTAGATGTATCTTAATAATAATCTACCAGGAAACTCATCTGGCCTTCTCAGTTGACTTGTAAATTAGACATTTCTGCCAACGTTCTGTTACGTAATATCAGGGAGGAGTATTCTTTTTCTCGATCTGAAACTGCTGCTGTTATTTAGAAGTTCCCATTGTCTCCCCTGAGAATAGTTGTGGGGCCATTTCAGAAGGGTATGGTGTGTGAAATGGCCCGACATTGTTATGATCTGAATAACACCTTGAACGAGAATTCGCACCAGGGTATAGGAAGGATAGCCTATGACTAATACAGTGACTCAGAAGATCCAGTTCCAGTTTTTGGCTTTGCCAGCCAAAAACCAGCTCTCTGCATGGCCACACATCAGTCATTTGGCACCTGCATACCTTGATTTCCCATTTATAGATGGGGCATACAGTAATCTCAGCGCAGGAGCATACATTCTGTGTGCCTTCTACAAGTCTTTTAGGTTCTAAGGTGCTACCTAGAACAGCAAGCAGAATTTGTATTGCCATACATGTTTGTGCCCAAGTATTGAAGCTACAGAAGTCTTCGTTTGCACCAGGAGTTTTCACAGTTTTTGACTGGAGCACTCCTTTTTTTTATTTTCCGAATTGGCTTGGCTATTACTACATCTCTAGCTTCTTCTCCCCCCCGTCTCAGGAATTTTCCTCAATGTCTGCTGAAATTCTTAAAAACCCCGAATTTTCAAAAATTTACAGATTTTCCTACTGACTAACTGAGCTGTGTGAGTTGTACCTTTCTGGCTCAGCATCACTAAGACAAGCGGGTACCTCTAGACTACATTAATAATTAGAAGAGGGCTCTGAGGTGGAATAGTTGCCCTTCTCAATGGAAGCAGCATCTATCAATATCAGAATCAGATATAATGACTTTTGGTATCAAAAATTTGTTGCTCTTAATGGCTGTAGAGTTTGTTGTGCTGTTCTAGCTGTTCATGAAGGTGGAATGCAAATTACAAAAGTGTCGTTAAACACACAGTGTATCCCCTAACTTTGTTTGTTAGTTATAGGAGTTTGGTGGATGGCCAAGCCTGAGTAATGATGAAGCGTTACAGGTAGCACTAGAGCATACATTTGCATGCATTTGTAGAACCAAATGTTTCCAGTCCACTTCTTTGCTACCTTGTCAGTAAACTGTACAATTATGCTGTATGAACTCTTTAAATAAAGAGTTTGCTTTTGCTCTGGTCTCATGGCTTCATAGTGCCTAAACTAGGGAGTAGTAAATTCTAAAACCCATTAAAAAAATTCTTCATTAGAAAGCTACTATCTCTGTCAAAATGGGCATTAAAAGGATTAAGGGAGGTGAGACAGCTGTCTGGCAACGGTATTAAACAGATTTTATTTTGTTTTAGTTACCTTACATATACATCTGCTTTTATTTTTGTCCTTCAGTAGTGTATAACCCACATTTCACATTTCTAAGGTTTCTAAAATCTAGAACCCCATTTTATTTTTAGTTGAAATGAAAATGCTATGTTAAAAATGTTACTACAGGAATGCATAAAGAATACATGTTGCCAGCCTCAGGAGCAGACTTCTGTCTAAGAGGCATTTTTCTAGAGTTGTGTTTTAAAACCCAAATCTATTTTTAAAAGGTTAAAAAATGTGACACTTTTTTGGAGATTCTTTAAATATTTTCCCTGCTAAGGAGCACAAAATGGCTGTGGCTTCAACAAATTAAAGAGATATGATAGCCATGAATGGGGTGATGTTTTCTGGAGGAAGATTTAAGTTTCTTTTTGTCTCAAATTGTTGAAAAGAGAGCTATTTTAAAAAGCATTTAGCTGCATTGCTTCTGTTCACTTGCTTCAAGAGCAACTGTGTGTGGTGAAGTAATCAACACTAGTGCAAGCCACTTCATTATAAATTTAATAGGCAAGGGTTTATTTTACGTCTCAGTTTGAATATTGTTAGAAGGTGGTAAACGAATGTGCTTGCAAAGCTGCTAGCTGAGGGTTTTGCTGTGTCTTCTCCCTATCCCCCATGCTCTAGATGTTCAGGAGAGGCATATGTGAAAATGAAAGATCATGTCAAAAACCTTGGTTGTAAAGGTGTAAAACTCTGACTTTGGGAATGTAGTATTTATTACGTGTGTATTTTCAGCTTGCTACTTTTCTCCTTTCATTTATTGCTTCCAAGGTCTTTGAATCAGGTCCACAGCAAGGATCTGCATGTAAAAGAAAGTTCTGTACCATATTAGACCTGGTCACTGTTCAGCGTGGTTCCTGCTGCGTGAGAAGCTGTGAGTGAGCCTTTACGCATACATACGTAACGTAACTCAGATGGAATCTGTAAATTCAAAAATATGGTTTGGTTCAGTTGCTGTGCTTGTTGAGAGGAAGCAGTGGGATGAAGATTGTTAATGGAAGCTGGCTGGTCTGTGAGCACCACACTGGAATCTCACTGTTTTTGAAGAGTTTTAAGATCTGAGAAGTATAAACACAGTATGTACAATAATTCATATCCATTGTGGAGGCTGTCCTGTGGGCTGACGCAGCACCTACCTCCTATAGAGTATTGCATGATAAAAAATGATAAAACGGTGATAATAATGACATGTAACACAGTCACCCAGTAGCAGAGAGCTCGGTAGAAGACCTCTTAATGTGCCAGTGCTGCTAGACTTTCACAATGCACAAGACATTTTGCTTAGACGAAGATGTTAGATTTTAAAGCATCACAAATGATGCTCTGGGGATTCCTGCCTACCTTCCAGTTGCCTCTGGGTGAGAGGCACCCTTGCTTTCCTGTTGCTCCAGTTGATCAGAGATAAAGATTTAATGTGCTTGTCTTGATGGTGGTAATACAACTGTAATTCTCAGTGTTTTATAGACATGAGTTTCAATGTGACCATCACCAAAAAGAAACAGAATTAAAAAAGGAAGAATTTCATTCCAAGGCATCTGCAAAGCATCATTAGGGGTTTGTTTACATAGCTTGACAGTTTTGACATTCAGTCAGTTGCTTTACAATTCATGAAACAGCAGTAGTGATATGTGGCACAGAGGTGTGGGGTTATGGTCTGAAAGGAGCATGTAGGGGGGCAGAGTCCAAAGACCTCATGTTTTGTTATCTTTCAACTGATACATGGAAGAGAAGCATGAAATATATATTTGATACCACTGCTTATACTTTGCAGCCATTTGCAAGGCTTGCACAGACTGTGGTCTGGTGCTGCTTAGTGAGCCATGGAGGCTCGTTATGGCACAGTGGAGCCCTGAGTTCAGGGAAGTCCATACGAGCAGCTGCTGGATCACTGTGCAGCATCAAAGCCAGAGTCCTGTCTTCACTTTCACTGTGTCTTTCTCCCACAGTTATATGCTTTATTTACAGGGAAGAGGAAAAAGTCAAGTTGTGAGTTGTAAGCCAGGTTGCTGTAGGATCAGGAAGTGTCCTTTTGTGTTTAGGAAAATGCTGATTGGTACACAGTAGGTGCTAGGACAGACAAATAGTAGTCACAGTGTTGGCTGAAGGGTCACCTTGTCAACCAGTAGAAATGCCTTTCTGCTGAGATTTAGATAATGCTTTCCCTTATCTAACTTCTTCGGTGTGTACAGAGTAAAAAATTTTGATAACTGACGTCTTTTCCATTGAAATGCAGTTAAGTCAATACCCAATGGTTTGTATTTTCCATCGGTCTGTTTCCTTATTGTGGTCCTTCTAACAACATGTCTTGATAACTGGGGAAACCATGCTATAAAATGGTAAAATTTGTAATGTTGAAAGAAATTGGATATAGGAGAGTCCCATAATTGTCAACCAATAAATAAAATACTGGGCGAGGAAAAGTGTTGGAGGGATTATTGAAATGTCTTGCATCTTTGATGAAACCCAAAATACTTGTTGATGTTCCTCTCAATAACTTGAGCTGGTCAGGAGTCTGGCAATAGCATTTGACACTAGATTTAAGGGGAGATTGTAGATTAAAAAAAAGTTAAGTAAAATTGTTTTCAAGATTTTTTGTTCTTTTTTGTATGTTTACCTCTACTTGACTGAAACATATGCTGCCAGTTTCTCCAGTTTGCAGCACATCACACTAAATGCTTCTATTAAATTAACTGCTAAACTGGATGCTGAGAAGGGTTTTTTTCTGTGTATAGATGAATCCTGCTACTGCTGACCTTGGCGTGAGCTCAGTATTTGTGGGCAGTGCCTGAAGCTGGACCCGTTTGTCTGTTAGATGCCCGTCCTGCTGGTTTCTGTATCAGAGGCAGAGATGTCGGAGGAAGAGATCAGGTGTTGCTCTGTGAAATGATGTGTATTCATGATGTCAGGCAGCTTGACCCTCGCCTTGCTGTGCAGAGTAGGACTGCTCCTCGGCACCCCAGAGCTGTGGTCCACATGGCATCTCTTGGGCGCTGGGGACCCTTGCTTTCTGTGGGGCTGAGCAGCGGTTTGCTGCACAGAGGAGGTGAGTGGTAGGGTGCATGTGATTGATAGTGTCTCCTTCAGCCCCTCACTCTGAAACGGAGGTTGCACAAGAGCTGTCCTGTAGCCAGAGCTGAGTATTTCCTCCCTACGTGCATCCTCTTCTTCTTCCTGCCCCTCCCAGCCACTTCCAGCAGCTAAGCTGAGTTCCTGTAAGCCCCAGATGGAGGAAAGACGTGAGCCATTCACGTAAACCTTTATTCTAAACAAGCAGCACTCTTGAGAGTGTGAGAAAAGCAGGAGAGGTCACTTACTGCTGTGGGTTGACATTTATGGGTTCTTCTGCAGGAAGCAAAAAGAGTACCATTAGGCACACCTTTGTATCCAGGAAACACCAGTATAAGCTGGTTTGTCAGGGGAGTGTATGTTCAAAGTACTGATGGTATTTCAACAAGGGTCTAGTCAGTGCTGTGTGGAAAACATTGATTGCTTCAGATGAGCTAAATCTTCAGGTTATTTATCCACTCAGGATCCATATTGAGTTAGGTACTTAGTATTTCCAAATTCCCAGGGGATCCACGGTGTGACACAAGCAAAGGGTGAAGGGAGATGAAGTCAGGATGGCATCATTTCTCCAATAAATTGTGTTTGTATTATCCAATACCAAAGGAGCTTGTTGTATTGGTGGTGCAATGATAATCCCGCAAAGGAAGGGCTAAATTATGCCTTCGTGTGCACACTTGCAGTAGAATAGGTAGACTAGACTGGATACCTGCCTTTCTCATCCTTACCAAGGAGGAATATGTTGAGATATGTCTCTTGAGTCTCTGGAGGTCGAGATAGTCATGTGAAAGAAGTAACGAGGAGTAGGTCTTACTCTGTTGGCGTGGCATAATGATTTGAATGTGCTCATATTTTCTTGCAGAGGAGATCGTGGA
Source organism: Haliaeetus leucocephalus (assembly GCF_000737465.1). NCBI lineage: Eukaryota > Metazoa > Chordata > Aves > Accipitriformes > Accipitridae > Haliaeetus > Haliaeetus leucocephalus. The sequence goes on from NW_010973285.1 coordinate 2,654,240, forward strand.
GTTTAGTTTGGATGTGTTCCTTTAAAGAGGGAAAACCATTGCAGGTGAAGGGATTTTATACAGCAGAATAGAGCAATGGTGCAAAACAGCTGGCTGGCATGTCTCTCATTTCAGCCAGCCATGAAGAGATGCCCTGTATATATATGTAATCTGTGTGTGGCAGTAATTGTGAGTTGGTGACAGGTCTGGGATAGAAGTCAACGTGCTTCATCTGTTCTGTAAGGTGACACTTGTGAAAAGCTCCACCTTAAAATACTCCTTGTGGAATTAACGTTTTGGTTTCTTAATTTCTCTTGTGACCCTGTTTTCTTCTGTACAAACAGCACTGTGCTTCCCATGCTGCTGCTCTTAACGTTGGGTTTGGGATGCTGCTACTGGAAACTGCAGAGCTTTGTCTCTGTCTGTCAAAGTGAGATGCCTTGGAGTCAGCTGCGGGATACCTCCTCCCTCCACAGAAAATAAGAAACCCCTCTGTCTGAGTCTCGCTGCTGACTAGGCTGTCTGGATTAGTGTCTGCCTTGATACCCTTTTCTTACAATATGAAAGGGTTTTGGGTTTGTTTTGTTGGTTTTTTTTTTTTTGGCTGAACATTTGTGGCCAGTGATTTTGTAAAGGGTTTTACCTTCTGTTTTAAAGTTATACTGAAGTCAAACTGCAAGAATGTAGGTAGTTGTGAATGTAGGTGAATTGACAAGCACCAGGAGATGAGTATTAACAAACTTGTGGTTTAAAAGGAGTGTGTGCTGGGGTGTTGGATGGGTGGGTCATTTTTGGTTTTGATTGAAGCTGTGCATTTAATTTCTGCAGTTTGTAGGCAGGGAACTTTTCAAATCCTATCTGACTCATAGCAGACTGTACCTATGCATTAACAAGCAGTGGGCTGCACACTGTGTTGTTCTTGGAAACTGTTCAGCTGTAAAAACAAGGCCACATCTGAGCTCAGACAGCCTGCTCTTAAGACAGACTCTCTTTTTTCATAGCCTGTTTCAGGAAGTAGAAGACTTGTGTGTAGTTGTTGAGCCCACCTTATTGTTTTAAAGATGTGGAGTTGCTTCTGGTATGCTTCTATTCGTTGACAGGGATATTATTTTTACAGTATGAATTTTGAGGATGTAGTGAGTTTGAAATATAATAATAGAAATCAGAGTTGCTATGATGACTGTAATTATAGTAATTCCAGTGATGACTTGTATCAGTAGCTTGCTGTTTAGGGTATCTAAGGCAGCCTGCCTTGGGGATATCTTCTATGAAGTTGCTGAAAAACCAGCACCAGACACTTGGGATGTTGGTGTGGAGTAAAAGTTGCTACAACTATACCTCAAGGTCAAATTCTGTTTTTTGCCTCTAGAGGTAAGAAATGCTGCAATTCCTACTACTTCATTTGCTGCAGCTACAAATGTCTTAGTGGCTGGGCTCTGCCTGACCTGTTTTGTTTACTGTTTCTATTGTGTAAAAAGCACATAGCATGTTAACTAGGACAAGCCACCCCTTCTCCAGCCTTGCATGGGCATCATTACACCAGCGTTTCCTCATTCTGGGGAAGTTTGGGGCAACTGGATAGCTGATAAGATTAATATCCTTTTTCTTCCCTAATTCTGGAAGATGTCGACTTAGTTTGCAGATATGAATGGTGTATAATGATATCAATGCCTCCTGATGGGTGTGTAATAATGCCACTGGTTTATTTTGTTTCTAGATGCTGTGACAATGGAGTTGAGCTGCACTGAAGTACCTCTTTATGTAAGTTCTACACCACCAGGCTTCTGCCTGGAGAGTCTCTTTCTTTTGGGTAACAGCTCATTCAAAAGCAGGGTGAATGAAACCAAAACCCATTCTCTGGTTGTCTTGAGGCTGTTGAATGTTGCTGTCTGATGCAGGCATGTGTGGGGATGATGGTTTTCAGTACTGCGGCTCAGTTGTCTGAAGTAAGTTTAAAATTATTTCCCCTTTATAATCATTATTTTCTTCTCCTTCAGTAGTCTCAATTGAGTTTTCGAAAGCAGAGTTAGTGCCTGTGAACAGACACCGCTCGCTCTTTCACACAATTTATGGCTGTTTTTTTCCCTATAAGATTCCAAATTACCATTCTGTCCACTTCCTCAAAGCAGGAAATTGTATGTTCTGTCAAAAAATTAGTAAGTTGAAGTCTGTAATCAAATGGAATTTTTTCTTCAAAACCTGAAGTGATTGCTTAAAATAGGTGAACTCATAGTTCAAAACCAGGTAGTAACAGGAGTGAGGACATGCATTAGATAAGCTTAGTTTACTTGGTGCATTCACTGGGTTGAGTATGAGGACTAAAACTTTGGTAGTCTAATCATTATTATTAATAACTATGGTTGTCTTTTTTGACTTGTTCTGCTGTGGTTTGCAATGAGAATGACAGTAGCAGGGGTAAATGAATGTTGATGTCTAGGAGGGTAGTGGGTGGACAATGAATGGTTTTCAAAAGGGTGGTAAAAGGTGAAACAAAGACAGAAACAAAACAATTATCTGCTTATTGTGATGAGATGGGGATGGAAATGGAGGAGTACAAATATTCTGTACCCTGGAGTATTAAAGGAACATAGGATTGCTAATGCACCAGCACAGGTTTTCATTGTATTTGTCAGTTTGGGAGTGGGAACCTCAGGCTCGCAAAAATCGGATGCAGTATCTTTAAAGGCAGTGTGCGTGTGGGGGGATTTGTGAGGCGTGCTCATGTGATATTGGTTGTGTTGTGCAAGGTTTTAAAAACAAATTTTTATGGAAAGAATAATCAAGGACATGGTGCTATTAGATAAAATTCAGCATGGTTTTATCATAGATGGTTGTGTCGGACTGCTCTGGCATCTTTGCATGATAAGATAACTGACCACTTAGAGAAGGACAGTGCAATGGATTTAATCCAAGTTGTTAAAAATGAAACATTTGATACTGTGTCTCACAGGAAATTCTTATGGAAGATAAAGAAGGTGGAGATGAATATAAGAAGATAAGGATATATGGAGACTGCAAGAACAGTTATTAGGGTAGAGAGAAAGATATTACAAGTGATACCTCTTAAGGATCATACTTAAGGCCGGTTCTGTTTAATATTTTGATTATAACCCTGAGAGCCAGATGTAGGCTTGTGAAATTTGTGTAAATCTGTGGACGTCATAATATTGGGAGATGTTGGTTAGTACTGAGGAGAATTCAGTTATTATGTGGGAAGATTGCATTTTCCCACCTTTTATTTACTCCAGTTAATAAGAGCATGGTACAAAGCTGTGCATTTGGGGAGTAATAGTGATACATCTGTTATGAGCTAGGGGCTCATCAGGTGGAGGCATAGAGTGCTTGGGGTGTATTAGTCACTTTTACAGCGATGGATGTGAGAACATGATTTTAGTTGGGAACATTTGCCCTAAGCTTTGCACAAGCGAGAGCCTGTACTGGACCTGAGCGTTGGAAACTTGCTGGTTGTGGTCTGCAGCCTCTCACCAACCCAAATGGGTAAGTCCCAGAGGGGTCTCCTAACCTGCTAACAACCTGATGAGAGTGGTTTGGATTGCCCTTAGGAGGTCACCAATTTGTTTTCTTATGGGTGGAGCTGGTGGGGGTGGTGTCTTTCTTCTGGGTCCCCAGTGTCCTAGCAAGCCTGAGGATAGTGGTGAAACATGGACTTCCAGAGACTTGGCAGCAGGAACACCTGGGGTGAGTTTCCCAGAAACTGGCACTGTAGTAATATTTTAACAGCTTCTTGTATTTTGTGTAGGTGAGTGTGTGTGTTTGTGGGAATGAGGGTATGTAAAGCTTTCAGGGCTTCTGCAGGGAATGGGAAGGGGCTATGTGAACACCCTAAGGTGACTGAGAAAGATTCAAGGTTGTCTCTCAACTCCCATCTAAAACTTGGGGAGGTCTTGGCAGACCTTATGCTGAGGTCATCTGAGGTTGATGTAGTTGCTCTGGTGAGTTACTGTCTGAAAGTGTTGCAGCTTCACAGTCTTGCCCCTCACAATATTGTTCCTAATCTGGGTACTTCTCAGTGCATCTGGGAAGATCAAAGAGGTCTGTCCATCTTGAAAAAGTCCTTGAGTCAAGGCATTTCTTTTCTCTTAGTTGGTTCCAATTACTTCATCAGTTCTGGAAATTCTTTCCAAGTGCTCCTGCTTTAGTTGCATGACTTTGCTGGAGAACACAATCAAATCAGCATTTAAATTGGATGTGAGAGTCCTTTCTGATTGTGTAGTTCCTGAGACTGTTTTCATTAAGCAGTTCTCTGGCTAGCTGAGCTTATCTAAAATCTGTTGAATATCCATAAGCAGGGATAGAGAAAGCATCTCTTGGGAAGACTGAGGGAACAGGACAGATATTTGCATTGTGGTGAATTCAGGTATTTCTCTGATGTGTTCTAGTCCCTTTTAAAGGGCACAGTGGAACTATGGAATACTGTGTCATGGCAATTGCATACAGTTCACATGCAACTTTAAAAATGTCAGCGTATGGTCATAACACATTATTTTCCACAGGAGAAGTGGAAGTGGTCAAAAGATAGGAAGTAGTCCCTTCTTTCCAGCCTCTATAAAAGCATAGGGTTTTGTTCTTGAGGGAGAGATCTACTGTATGCTGGGTCCAAAATTAGGATGCTTTTCATACGGTATTTAAACGTGCTTAGCATCTATATCAAGTGGATTTTACACTCTTCTTTATTCCAAGAATGTCTGTCTGAGAGGCTTGTACTTCACATCAAATTATCTGTGAATAACTGCAGCTCTGTGTTTATAATACACGTTTTTAAAGATTATATGCAAGGTACTTTGTTGACTTGCTGTATGTGAGCAGCTGTTACACAGCTGGAGGATGCATCCATACAGTGCTGTTACTTCAAACTGCCACACTTCGTCAGTTACTGAATTTCTTTGCAAATCTAAAATAGTACGTGTAATCTGGTTGGCTGAGTGACAGCTGTTTCTTTTTTGTTACAGAAGAGGGAATGCATTCAGAAAGCTCAAGGACCTTGCTGGGTAATATAATTTTTTTTGTGAAATATAATTTAAAAATACTCTATGAAATTACTCCATTTCAAAAATGCATTATTTTGATACACTTCTCTTTATATGTAATTTTTGTGGCAGCAATACATTAAAATCTAATTACAACAGACATAAATGTCATGGTTTAAAAAATAAATGGTAATGAAACAGAACATTAAGTATTTGAAGCAGATGCTTTTCAGTTAATTTGAGGAGCCTGTTTCTGCCTTATAGACAGCAAAATACTGTTAACCACATCATAAAATTACTCCATATAAGCCATTCTAATTTTCAGAATTGACTAGCCAAGGATAAACTGAAACATCATACATGTTGTCTCTTCTTTCAGTGCTAATAATACATTGTTTAAGTAAATAGAACTTGAATTTAATTAGCTTTTGCCTCCTAAATTATGCTTTTTTAACTGATACAAATAAAATTATATTTATCCAGTTCTTTCTGTAAGGAGAGTGGCAAGCTGAGCCTTTTCATTTCACAGTGTACCAAACACAGTGTATGGAATAAGACCATGCTGTCTTCAGGAAGCCACTGGCTTCATTGTACATGGAAAAAAGACTATCCATGAAAGATAAAAAGCAAAATACTTGATGAAGCACTCTTCAGATATTAAAGAATTTATGTGTGGCAGTTGTTCCTCCTATTGAAAGCAGTTTCTAGTGTGGAAAAACAAATCTCTGTCATGGAAAATCTTTCCTTTTTTTTAATGGTAGGTGACTGTTTTTTGTTTGTTTGTTTTAAATAAATGTTATTGATTACCAACATTACCTTTAACATTGGCAAAGAAGTATCTTGCTGCCCTGGGACAAACATACTGTGGGAGTAGTCAAATCTCAAGAGCAGAAAATAAGTGATCTCAGAAGTTTGTAAATTATTCTCTGCTGAGAGCCTGATGAATGTTTCCTGTGGAAGCAGCAGAGAGAAGTAAAGAGACGCTGAGCCATGGAGGACATCCAGAGCAGTTCCCTGTAGACATCAGAGGGGCTGTATCTCCTAAGGAGATGATGCTGGAGGTTGTGTGTCAATTTTCTTTCCAAAGGAGTATTTGGGTATGTATTCTCCAGGAAGAGGGACAAACATGGGCTCCCAGCTTCGAGACTCAAGATCTCCTGGAAAATAAAACTTTCACTTGGTCCTACACTGTATGTTGCTTACTATTCTCAAAATGCACTTTCCTAAGATACCACATGCTCCTGCCTACAACCACTGGAGTTCGCTAAAAGTGCTTGAGGTCAAAGCTTAATTAGCTTCTCTTGTATTCTGGTACACCAAGTCTTTCCGTCTTAAGTGTCTGCTGGTTTGTTCTTGTTTGGGGTTGGGTTTTGTTTCTGACACTTACAGCTTCCTTAGTGAAGTGTAGGTGTGAAGGAGGAGGGATGCTTATGTATTCACTGTTTAATACCAGTGTATTGAAGTATCCCTACAAGTGGTGAGGGTTCAGCAGACTTTCCTCTGACTGGGTTGGGGAGAGCTGAGAGTAAGACGTAGCACAGGGCTGCTCGCAGCTACAGAGCATCCAAGTGTCTGGAGACTCTCCCACCTTAGATAAGCTTGGTGATAGTCTTTGCCTGGGCTGGGTCTGCAGCGTGCCAAGCGTGTCAAGTTTTCTAGGGTTTCTTTTTCCCTAACTTTTTTCTGTCCAGTATGTTTCCTCCTAGTGGTCTTTATGGAGTTTGCACGGTCATGCCTGTTCTTTGCTTGTCTGGCTGTTAGTTTGTTTGGGTTGGTGATTTGCTCTGGGCGATGTGATATTGGCTTAATGCTTTCTTTTAGGCGCCTGTGTTTTCCATCACTGTAATAATGTCAGTGCCTGGTGATCTTTGTGTGCACCATTCTTTGCAATGCTCTTTCGTAGTCAGGAGATGTTTAACTTCATTTACAAAGAAGGTTTAGTGTCATAAGTGCAGCATTGTGCTGAAAACGTTAGAAAGGTGTGGTGAAACACACTCCTGTCCAGGTTTCTCAGATCCTAACATAGGATGCTAGGATGGGGCAGCATCCTTCCTCTGTAACCTGTTTAGAAGTTAAATATGTCTGTAGTGGAAGTGGAAACTGCTTCTAATGCAGCTTGCTCATGGCATGTCCTCTCAGGGGATGTGCATCCCATGGGATGCAGGTGCATCCCATCTCATGGTTCCAAAGAAAGGAGTGCAGCTGCTTTAGATGGAGGTGCACTGAGTCTGCATTCACAGCCATCTCCCCTCCGAGAATAAATGGAAGCCAGAGGAACCACGTCTCAACCTTTGTCCCCTCATCCTGCAGAGAAGCGAGAGGTACTGAGGCTAAGGGCTGTTCCCATGAGGGTTTGGAGCACTCGAGGCAGCGTGTCCTGAATTCATATGCTAGTTCATGTGCATGTACAAACCTGGGCCACATCTGCACCAGCATTTCGCTTCACCCTTACACTGCTGGAACTCAGCCTTGGTAGCAGTGAAGGGGGAGGAGCACGTGCAGCCTGGTGGCCGTGGCTGGCCTTCCAGGTGGACTTACTCTGAGCAGGATGAGGTGACAGTGTAGCTTCCCTGCTGCCTCCACATTAACTGCTGGCCCAAGAGGTTGACTCTCTTAAGAGAGAGTAGGCATCCAAAAGTGGAAATTAAATGCTGGTGTGTGCAAGACAATCAGGCAGCTTTTTTTATCACATGCAATATACCTGTACCCTATCCCTACAAAGGCATGTCTATATTACAGCCTCCGTTAATTATCCCTTGGATCCATGCTGTTTTATTTCCTTCTGTCCCTAAGTAACAATTTTGAAGTTCTTTTGAGCTTTTGTTGCTTTTTCAGAGGATATACCCCCCCTCCAGGAGTTTTTAGGCAAACACCTGGGCTACAGCCAGGTTCATTAGCGTCTTCACTGTTTTCTTAATCTGCGATCTTGTGGTTCCTCAGGGATGACCTGGCATAATTCCTGGGGACCCAGCTGAAAATGCAACTGCTTATTCACAGGTACCTTGGCCATAGAAGGTATTTGAGTAGGGAACAGAGAGGAGAAAGTGGAATAAAGGACATATTTCATACCCAAGGGGTGCAGGCAACAACAGCAAATTCCTGGACTGATTTTTAAGATTCTTCAAACCAAAGCCTGCTATACTAATGGACAGTTTAACTACCTGGATTTCTATAGGTGAGAAACGTGATGAAACAGAATTAATTCTAAAATGTTTTGGTTCACAAATAAGCTCACTTCATTATTCAGTAAAATAAAAGACAAGCGAGTAGGCACTGCCAAAGGAGTGAAGCAAGGGAGCTCTGTCCAGCCAGCTGCCAGGGGCCATCCTGCCTTGGCCTGTTACTGGCTTTCATGCTCTGGCATTGAATTAGCCCTGGCACTGTTGTACCATCTGCACACCCGACAGCAGTGGCATGGAAGGAGAAAAATAATTAAAGAGTTTCGTAATGGACATTTGCACAGACTACTTCCAGGCCGGTTTCAGAATATGCATGCAGTTCTACAGTGGAGGAAATTAAAGACCAAAGTTTCAGATTAGGAGTCAAAGTCCCGTTGAAAAGATCAGAAGGCAAAGGGTGGCAGAAAGTTCAATCTGAAAAGAGGATTTTAATGCATATCCAGGGTTTGGATTAATTTGGTACTCTGTCAGCAACTTCTGGTTGTCTGGTCTGGTTTTACCTCAAATGTGGGAGTTTTCCAAAGTGCACTGTGTTGGTTGATGTTGCTCCAGCTGAAGGCAATGGTGCACTCTGATATTCACACAATCCTCAACACTTCTGAAATTTTCAGTTCTGCAATGAGGCCCATGCAATAGGTGACTAAATAAACAGGGTTTAATTTGTACTCTGGCAGTGTGTCCAGGAATAATTTGAGCACATATGCTGGAAAATGTTCAGAAGTACATAGGCAGAGGGACTCTGAAACCACTTGGTGAGGCAGTTAAAAAGTCATGAATCATCTTGTTTGGCAGGAAGAAATTCCAAATTTTTTTTCTGAAGTATGTTATTTGTATGCCTAGTTGGATCTAGAGTGACAAATGAGCTGCAATTGTTACCTTCAATGCATGGGTTTCATGTGCATGAGAACTGGGAAACAGAATGAACAGAAATAATTCAACAATGTAATTCTATTTTCTAAATGGTTGAAGTGAATTTCAAACTGATACATGATTCCGGCATGCTTTTGCATGATATGAGCAGGAAGCGGCAGTAGGACTTACATATTGATACTGAAGTGAGTAGTTGATCGTCTACCTTGCCAAGCTGTGTGCCTTCCCAGTTCCTCCATGCTGAACTAAGAAGAGTTGAGGTAGGAAGAGGGGTAGAAAGGGTTAGAGATTTCCATGGTGGGATACAACTTTTGGATTTTCTGCTCTTGCCATGTGTCGGTGTCTTCTAGCCAGCACTATGTGGAAAAAAGCCAGTTTTCTAGCCCATCTTGCCCATCCTGTGTTTCCATGTTCTTTGCTGTTGCAGTAGAGTTGGCCATATCCTGGGCTTGTCTGTGTGTTCGGCCAGGCTGGTGCCACTCTCTTGTTTAGATGGTGATTTCAAAACACAAAAAAGAGATGTGGTTTAAAATGTAAATGTGTACTGGGCTTCCAGCATTTGCTAATGCATGGAGCTGTGTTCGCTGGCCTGATCCAGTGCTGGCTGGAGTCGTGAGTGTTTTGTTCTTGACACCCTGTGGGATCCTGGTCAGGTCTGTCATGGGTGGCTTGCATGGGGGCACACAGAAGAGTGTGCACAGGCTGGCCTGTGTTTGGGTCCAAAGTTGCTGTCGGAATGAGACTGAGAAAATACATGTGAAAGAGTGGGATCTATTTTAAAAGATAGGAAGGAAAAGAGCAGGTACTTCAAAGCATGTCCATCAGCAGTCAGATCATTTTTTGTTCCCATGGTGTATTATTTTTCCTCCATTTTTTGTTTTCCTGTTCACTCCTTAGACTGGCATTTTTTTGGGCAGGGACTTTGTGCTTACATGTATTTGTGTAGTGTCTGCAACAGTAGAGTTGTGACTGATGTCACATAGGACATGAGAAAATAAGTAATTTGATTTGTATATTGTGAATCAAGTCAACTGAAAGAGGTAACTCCTTTTTTTTAGTTAACAGTTACATGTCAGAATGGATGTTCATTTTCTATTAATATGCCTTATTGCAGAAGTTTTCTGACCTGTGTATGTGAACAGTTCATTCCCAAGCTGCTTAATTCCTCTGTATGATTTTATGCACCAACATAAATTGTGTTGCCATTGACAGCAAAACACTGAATGATATTTTTAACGACAGACTGGCAAGAATGTTAATACATGTTTTGGCACTGTGTAATGCTTGAAAAGATTTTTTTTTCTTCCTTCCCCCCGGCCCCCCTTCTTTCTGATAAAGGCATCCAGGATATATTTACGTCTATCCAGTAGTTCAAGAGTTAGAAGATATCCCATTCTCCACAAGTATTGACTACTTTGCCATATGGGAGACTGAAAACTTTTCTCCACCTTACCTGTTGTCACAGTTCGGTTGTGCACTAAACACGGCTTTAAGACAGCTGGTGACAAGTTAAAGAAAATAGTGACCATGTGATGCAAAGTGCTGATGTGCTATAAACTTGCTCTCTGGTTCAGATTGTTTAAAAACATTGGTAGATTAATTCTGCACTAGCAGCCAGATCAGGTATTGTCACTTTTTTTTCTGCTGACATACAGCAGGCATAAAAAGCACAAAGCCAGCATAAGCTCTGTATCGTGTACTCTCATTAATTCAACAAAAATGAGATTGTGAGCCCAGGTCTGGTGTGGGTCAGGTTAGTGTGGCTGGGTGTTGTTCATGATGATGTGTAAATGGTCTTGCTGCCAGCTGTACCTTTACATGAGAGATCAGTGTTGCCAGCCTGTGTTGAGGAAGAAATTAGTAGATGCTTTCATTGTGTTCATCTTTATGATTTGCGGAGTCATTGCGGGGTTTATTGCTCTTGGCTGAGTTCCTGGAGCCACCTACTTGTGATCATATAAAGTGTCTGAGCTTCTGCGTTTGGCACTAGAATATATTTCTGAAATGGCTGGTTGTTCAAGTTATATTTGTGTGTATTTGTGTGCCTTTTGATCTTCCATTATGAGTTAATCCCTTCAGTGCCCTAGTTGTTCCTTTGCCCTGCCATCACCGTGTATACCAGTACAGCAGTGCAGCGTGAAAGCTTTATGTGACAGCTGCATCGCAGCATTATGCTTTTTTGGCCGCCTCCTTGCTGCATGCCATGATGTTTGTTGCGGCCTAAAATTCTGCCAGGCTTCCCTTGCAGCCTTGGTGAACCCTAAGCTCCTGCTGTCTGTATGCTTGACATCTTTTTGGGGATGGTGCTTTGCAGCAGGGATGAAAGCAATGCAAGCTGGAAGAGCTGACAGAAGCTAAATGAAGAGCAAAGGGCTGACTGAGAGGGTGCAACAGTAGAAACAGGACTGAGGAAGGCAGTTTTCTGTGGTAAGATGATGCTGTAGAAAATAAGGACCTGGAAAGCATCTGGGCATATTGCATGTGCACTGAATGAAATGCATCAATATGTCTAATATGTGTTTCTTTTTAAAGTGGATAACATTAGAGGCAACTTAGCAGTGCAGAGCACCAGAGACTTGCAGACATATGTATGTCATTACCTGTTACTGGGCTCCTTCTTTTTAGAGGAATTCTATTTGGTTTTGCAGCAAATAAGCAGTATTTTAGATGTCTGCTTTTTTTTTTTTTTCTAATTCTGTTGGATTCTAATTCCTTTTCCTGGGGCCAAATCTTGCAGTTCTCAACAAGAAGCTTGTTCTTCTGCCTGTGCCTGTGAAGAGTGAGCCTGTGTTGAGACTTTTGTCATTGGTTTGGATGTAACAGAATGCTCTATTTTTTTCCAGTTTATTTGGGCTACTTAGCAGTCAAAAATGGTGGCAATAGCTTCTACCAATGCTTACGCTTCCGTTTAAAAAGGCATTGCGTCTAAACCAAAGTGATGAACTTGCTGATATTTCATATCAAAAGAGGGCTGCTTGTTGGTCTTCATTAGGAAATTTCTCTGTTAGTGCTTTTCTCTTCAAGCTTGTACTGGGACCTTGCTAGAAGCATCCTTCAGATTATATTCTGGGACTCAAGTGGTCACTGAACCCTTTTTTCTCACTCTTTTGACAAGAACGGAGAGCTGCCTTAGCTGCTAGTTGTCGGGCTTCCCTTGTCCTGTCTTGCCTTAAGCAAATGTGGGGGAGATGCTTCTTATTTGTGCCCAGAGGTGTCTGCTCAAACGGTTCCTTTGCATTTCTCACAAAGCTGCCTCACACTGAAGAAGTACCTACAAATACTTGGTGCGTAAAGCTGATGTTGTTTGGAGAATCTGCCGTGGCATGTTTCCTGCATGCAGGCAGTGGCTTGGGCACAGGCGTAGAGGCTGAAGACTGGCATTTTACCTGGTGCGAATAAGTGAGGTTCTTGGGGTCCTGGTGGACTTTTGCCGTGTAAACTGGCAGAGGACCAGCTCTTGTCAAAGCAACCGTACGTGCATATTTAATTTTTATAAAAATCTACATGTGGGCTTTTGGGCATGACCGTATCATCACATACCTTGTCTTCAGTCTGTACATGGAATTATGGTTGTTCTGTTACCCTGAATAGAAAAGAAATTAATTCTACTCAGTTGCTTCTTCTCTTAAGTTATTAATTGGGACCCTCCCCCCCCTTTTTGTTTAAGATGTATATAGTTAGAAAATTAATGTTGCAGAGAAATGTTGATCTTTTATCTCCTATTTTGTTTTTCAGTTTATTACTCCTTTCCTTCCCTGGGTTTAATTGCTGTTTCATTGTGTGTTTAGCCTTGAATCCCATTGCATTCCATTGTTAAACAAGTCCATGACAACACTTACTGCAGCGTGTCAACAAGAACTGTCTGGTGGATGTTATAAAAATATCACTGAACATTAGAAAGGCATATTTATATCTTTGTCCTTGTTATTAATGATTTGAGTATGGTTGTTTTGTGTTTATTTACAGTTTCCCTAGTGCTTTTTTAGCATCTTTTGAGTAGGATTGTTCATAGCTGCAGCTAAGTTGCAGCAAAGGTCATTGAAACTGTATGGCTGCTCAGGGAGAGTATCTTGCCACTATTCTTGTCTAAGCACACGTAAAATATGTTTAAACAATTCAACTTAAAATATAAAGATTTTCTGAAGTGTGTCTTTTGAACAGTGAAGAAATATTTATGTTAAATTGTAGTGGCTAGTGGCAGCTAGAGGAAACACAGCAGTGGCACCATGGAGGAAAAAAGCCCCGTTATTGCTAGCAATACTTGGGGATTTGCATTTACTTTGAGATGTTGGGACTTGCATTTTGGGAACAACGAAACCATTTTTTTTACCCCTGCACATAGATATTTTTCTTAGAGCATGTAATTACAAACATGATGTCTGTTTGTACCATTATATTTACAGATAATATCTTTGGAAACGCTGGATAAAACATTCTTTCTCAAGCTATTGTGTTGTTTATACAGTTTGGTAAAGACATTTTTAGTATACTTTAGAATGCATTATTTTTATGGTAAAAGGCTGTTGGGAAAATAGATTTATCCAGGCTGTGTATGCAAGGATAGGGACCAGTCGTTGAAGTTTTGAGTGTTAGCCAGCGCAATGGCCTGGATCTGGAACCCCAGTAAAGGTCTTTTTATGTTGCAGCTGTTTTGCTGGGGCAGGTTGCTGGTGAAATAGATGGTGTTACCTAAAGGAATCCAAAGTGGAAGAAGCTCGGTTCAGGTTGAGGGCCAATTGTTTATTAGGGCTCAGGGCGACTTGCAGCAGAGTAGGCATCAGGCACACTGGAAGTGCCATGGTCGCTCCTTCAGCCTGTCCTGCCTGCCTGGATGCCGCTGTGCCTCAGCTGTGGGGGTTTGCTACCTCCCTTCCCCTCTTCTCCTGGTGGGGAGCCCGCCCCAGTCCCTCGCTGGCATGCAGAAGGGGGTCAGACCGTGGCTGGAGGTGGGAGCTCTTCTCCTGAGGCTGTGGGGAGTCTGGTCTTTGCTGCTCCCTACCCGGGATGTGGGGCTCAGGGGACCCTGCTGCTGCGTGCCCGACCTGGTCAGCTCTCAAGCACCCTAGAGAAACCAAAGGAAAACATACATCTGAAAAACCTGTTTGGTTACACTGAAGGAGTGCGTAGACCTATAAATCCTGTTAAAAACACAAACCTTCCTAATGTCCTTCTCGGTGCCGGAGCCAGGGCAGTGTTTTCACTGGTAGTAAAAGCTATGCTTTCCTTTATGGATCCCAGAGAGGTCAAAGCTGCCAAGCACTTGTTCAGCCACAGGTTTAATGAGTTTAAGATTGGTGTCTTTCTTAAAGCCCCTGTAGCTGCAGCCTTCTCTCCCGAGTCTTCCTGCATGCTCTTTTGTTTTTTATTTCAAGGATTGCGGTGATAATCCTGGCTGTCATTAAATCAGTGGCAAAACTCCTCCTGGCTTCGATGGACTGAGGGTTTCTCCCATGCTCATCTGTACAATTTCTGGTATCTTTCTGCAGTTGAAGGTGCTCATATGGCTGCCTGAAGTTCTCTGCTGTTACAGGTCTGGATGGTGTTTGAGGGATCTCCACTTCCCATGTGTCCCTGTGGTGGTTCGATAGAGTTGAGCACTTGTTTTGAGCCACTCAGGTCTAAGTCTAAGTAAGATAATGGCTGGCTGGTATCAATAAGTGTCCTTTGACTTAAAATTTGCTTCCACTCCAAGTCCATCAGAATCAACACTGTGAGCTTGAGGGCAAGGACCTTCCCCAGCATCTACCTGAGAAACCAGCTGTGACCAGGGGCTGTGTTGATTTGCCAAGACAGTGAAGTGGCACATCCTTCCCCATGCTTTGAATGAATGGGGATTGAACTATCTGTGGTCCACAGGGACCCTGAGAAGCATGCTTCAGCATACCTACACATAGAATTAAACCTGTAAATCCTTGTTACGTTTTTCCAAGTTCATGAGGATATAAGTAAGCTTGTTAGGGAGAGGAAGGAGTGGGAGAGAGGTTGAACTGTCATTAGACAAATGAACTTGTGAAAATAGTGTCAAAGACACCTAGCAACTCGTGGATTGTCAGGAATCTGGCCCAGCAAAGTCCTCTCACAGCTGCCCTGTATTCAGGCCACTTGGCTGGTTTTCCAAAGATGAGGCACCTGTGTGACTTATCCAGTTTGGGTTTTGGTACCTAGAGGATAAGTGTTAAGCCTAAATTGGTTCTGTATTTAGAAATGCAGAAGAAATAAGCCAGTTGGGATGTGTTTCCGGCTTCAGTGTCTGGAATGAGCTCAGAACAAACATTGCTCTGTAGGAGCACGATGTCCCCATTTCAGGTAGTGCATATATCATAAATTATTTCTGTTGTTTTTGCTCTTTTGTACTGATATGTGAATTATGGCTTAATTACCTACTTTTAAATGCTGATAACTGTAATTGTAGTCTCTTCATGCTTTAGTGATAGACCAGCGTCAGAGGTTTTTTGCAGATTTGAGAAGGTGCTTTGGTTGTGCCTTGCAGAATGGGGTGGGGAGCAGTGGAGAGGTGCTTTTCTCAGATGTGGTGAGGGTGATGCTGAAAAAATGTTTTTTATGAGTATGAATTTCTTATGGAACTCCTGGAAATGTGTTTCACTGTTGTTTACCTACACTATTTAATTGTTGTGGTAGTCTAGTGGATATATGTTTTGACTGAGAGACTGGATTGAGCACTTGGACTCTGCCAAGAAGAGGCTCTGTTACAAAAGAGGTAGCATATCCCCAAAATCTCTGGGAAGGCCTTGTGAAGCAGAGGGGCATTGCTTTGGTGGAGGAATACATTACTGAGGCTCATTGCAAGATCCAGCCCAATTCTTTCCTTCCTGTGTGTCTTGCTAGGAAAGGAAGAAGAGGATGGAGCTGGAATTGTTGGCACTTCTGTCGCTCTCCAAGTTCATTTGTTTGCAGAGGAAAGATCTGTTCAGGTAGTTCCTGCTGCAACCTGCTCCCTGGGCTGGGCTGGGCTTGCCTGAGGGAGCCAGGAAATAAATGCCTCTGCAGGGAATGGGTATAATGGAAAAATATAAATTATCCCTCAGATTTAAGCTAATAAAATAAACCCTTTTCTTAAAGGGCTAATGTACGGCTTCTGGGTTTCTGCCTACGTGAGCTTATTTTGTGTGTGCAAAGAAGCTGATAGAGATCAAGTTTGTGCATATTTCTGAAGCTCTGTTGCACTTCTCTAACACTGAGCTTTAACAATTGCTACCACACATAGTAATCCAAAGTAGAATAGCACAGAATATTTCAGTCGGAAGGGACCTACAACGATCATCTAGTCCAACTGCCCAACCACTTCAGGGCTGACCAAAAGTTAAAGCATGTTATTAAGGGCATTGTCCCAATGCCTCTTAAACACTGGCAGGCTTGGGGCATTGACCACCTTTCTAGGAAGCCTGTTCCAGTGTTTGACCAAAGTAGTTGTGGCACTGAAATTTTGTTTTATTTGCAAGGTATGTATTTTTCAACACTTCGTATATTAATCTTTCCAGGCTGTTCTTATATGGCCTGGGAGGCCCTAATTTTTTTTTGGTTTTGCTTCTAATAAGGTTCTCTGCATCAGTCTTTTCCCCAGACCTTCATGTGACAAATGCTGGGGTGTATCATCCTTGGGAGAAATTTTTGGCCCAAAGCTCTTCAATGTCTTGATCAAAGTTGTGGAAGAAGTGTACAGTCATTGCTAGTAAGGTTGGCAGCTCTCAGTAAAATGGTGAATTACGTGTGTGCAGCGCTGATAGCATGGTAAAGTCAATGCCCTTGAGTGATCTGCATTTAAATGCAGCTAAAGGCAAGGTCATACATCCAACAACAGAGTGCAAAGAACTCTGCAAAGAACTAAATAAGCTGGCAGACTTTTCTCTCATCTCCTCTTCCTCTCCTCCACCCTGAAAGGCTGCATTTTGGTCCGGCTTGGAAGTTGGGTGAATCCTTCTGCCTTTTCCAGCTGCAGAGTCTGGAAGAGGCTCACAACATGCATCACTTTCCCCAAGTATTTTTCTACCTAGAAGTTTTCTAGAATGGACTGCAAGGTGATCTTTGTTTGAAGAAAAAAAAAATCAAATAGTTCCGATAACAAAGTTGGCTTCACACAGAGGAAATGAACAGTGTGGTAATTACAGTGCTATCTCGCTGCAGCTTGCTTCACAGCTGTGAAAAGGAATGGGAAAGCTCCCTTGATGAGTGCATAGACATACACAGGGACACCTCTTGTGGCAACAATAAAAGCATCCTCAGAGTTCGGTGGTATTTTTGTTTTCATGTGTGTAATGAACAAGCCTCTGCCAGCAGTGTTTGGAGGGAAGTGCAAGTGGTCATAAGAGTGGGAAAGACTGGTCTGCCAAATACATACATTTGTGCCAGCAGTGCAAAGGGATTGTGGGTGCAGCCATCTCCATCAGTCACATTTGTTTGTGATATTGTCTAGCTGCATTACAGTATCTTTTTTTTATTAGTGCATATATATATTTATATAAGGATGTAGATTGTATGTGTGCTACATATGCAACATATTGTCTAATAATTAACTGTACGATAACTATATTAAAATGTAAAAAAAAGATTTTGCAAATGTAGGAAAGGAATTGATGAAACATAGTATAAGGTTCTTCTTTCTAGTTTCACTCTGTCCTATGAACGCCATTTCTTTAGCAGCCTATAGATCCCTAACGCTTTTATTGGAAGTGCTGCTTTACATTCAAACCTGGCATTAAACAGATGTAATTCTGTGCTAAGGGAACACTGTGCTGAAGGAAGAGGTACTTAAATAATCGGGTTTAAATGTAGTATTAGATACATTTTGAACAGCCATGGTGTTCCCTTTAGCACAAATGATTTTATTTTTTTCATGTCTTTTCCAAAGGGTGGCTAGCATATCTTACCTGATAAAGATCAAAGTTTCCATGCAGGTTGGTATCACAATGTCTCTGAAGTACAGTAAGCATGCCTTCCGAAACACGGGCTAAGATAGGCTCTGCCATGTGTAGGTCTGAAGCCAGGGTGAAGGCTGTAGCTCCGAGGAGAGGATGAGGGGGGCAGAAGGGCTAATGTGCGGTGGAAGAGGAGTCGTTGTGTGAGAGGGCAGGCAGCAGTGCGGCTGGCACGGGGCATGGCCGCATGGGACAAGTGCTGTGCAAAGCAGTGGAGGGACTGGAAGGGATGGAAGTGGAAGGGTGAACTCCAGCAGCAGTAGGATGCAATTGTAAAAGATTTTCAGGTGGTGAGAAGGGGAGATGACATAAGTGCAGCAAGGGTATTTTGAAGAGGAGTAGGTGAGAAGAGAAAAGATGCTTTGAAGCTAGAGCAAAAGGCATTTGTGGTGGCCTGAACAGCAAACTGATGCATGTTTTAGTAGTGGCAGCAAGGAAGATGATGACGGAATTGAGCAACATGAAGCGAGAACATCTGAAGACAGGATGGTTGCGAGGGCAAATGGGAAGTGCTAGAGGTGATGATAGGGGCTTGTCCTTTGTGAAAGGACATGTGCTTCTCATGCCAAGTGTGGTAACCATCCAGCGTCAAAAGTGTAGCTTAATATTCCCCTGTGAAAGTTACTTACTCTGTTGTCTTTGATTCCTCTCTAGTAATATAGCATTTAACCCTCTTTCTGGATCACGTGGGATTTTCCAAATGAATCACTTAATTGTTTATCCAGATATAAGCGAGCTGCCATTTTGCCTTCCTTCTGTAAAATCTTTGCTTAAGTTACCAGCAATTTCTTATTCTGGAGGGTTGTAAGGAGTGGGTTCTGAAAAACCTGCTCTTATCATATACACATGAGCTTTCCGCTCCATCTTTTCCCCTCTTGCTTTTTTCCTTCACCCATTATAAGACAAGGAGTTGTGAAATTCTCCCCCGTGCCTGCACATTATGCAGTGTGATCAGTTTAAGATATTCCTCTGTCCTTACTGAGTCTAAATTAACATTTTTTAAAAGAGGAGCAGTATAAGCCAATGGCTACAATTTGAGCTTGATTTTTTTTTTTCTTTTATTCCCCAAGAGTAGGCCTTTGAAATGAAAATGTTGGTAGAAAATATCTCCCTTGTTTCACGTAGTTAGTGCAAAAAAACCCCATGAAAGCTGGCTAGCTATGTAGTCCCTCAGCCTTAGGGGTCCAGAGGCTATACAGGTGGTTTGAGAGTTGTGGCCACAAGTGCCCATGTGGAAGAAATTCTGCTGTGCTCCTGTGCACCAGGCTGCTGTTAGCTAAGCACCTACTGGCGCAGTCTGTGGAGTGTCTTCAGGGATTTATCCTGTTCCTATCTCTACAAAATAGCCATCCATAGTATTACTCAACAGACAAAAAGGGCTATTCACAACTAACATAAAAAGATTTTTAAAAAAGGAGATTAATAACAACAATAACAATAATAATAAATTTGGGGTGTAACCGTGCACAGCACAAAGAGAAACAGGAGAAAACTCTTGGCCGTTATCACTTCAGGCTACTAAAAAGAGGTGCGTTATCAGTTTCTGGGGATGACAGGCATGCTTGCTTCCGATACTGGACTCCTAATGTTGTTTACACCTATCCTTAGAGGAACAATCCTATCTAAGGAAGATTTTGTGCCTGAAACTAGCCTTTGCCTCTTCACCCCTAGTTCAGTAGAACATCTGTATTTAAGAAGAAAACAAATGCAGGATTTGCATTGTTATGAGTGATGAGAAAGATGTCCTTGGGGAAGGCAGGCGACGATGTGAAGTTGTGGGGTGCGGCAAGAGTCTCACTGCAGTAAAGTGTATGTTTGCCATATAATGAACAGGGGAAAGAGCCAGGTGCTTGTCAGGACAGTCAGGGACATAACTGTGGTTTTCAACCACGGAAATTTCTGTGCTACCGTGTTGTGCTTTGGTGCAGGTTTTTACCAGAGTTGTTTACGGAGCCGGTGGAGTTAGTGCTGTGGTAACTGTTTTGAATAGAGGCAGAGCAGGCATCGTTTGGAAGCACGAATGGCTGAGATATTCTTCTGCAGCGTGTTTTCCAGAAAACACCATTTCTGCCAGATACTGGGGCAATTCTGTCTTATTTAGAACAACTCTGGCAGCCAGGGACTGTGGTGGAGCACACTGTCCTCCTCTTTGAGGAAATGCAACTTCATCGAAATTTCCTCCCTCAGACATGTCAGACATTTGTTATTGTTTGCTGCTTCTCAGATCCCTTTCCTGTTGTTCTTTGAAGCTATTGTATGACCGATTTTTCTTGGCTAGTTGCTTTCTATTTACTATAAAGAAATCCATGATCAGATATCTGAGAACTAGTATTACCAGCATAGGCAGTTGTAGAATTACATCAGTGCTTTTGTTTTGTAAACCGAGTCTAAGATAATTTCAATCACTTTTGAATTTTTAAATTTTTCTAACACAAAGCATGCTTTTGTAAATAGCAAAATACTCAGGTTCACCGACTTGCTTGTTCTGAAGCATTTTAAACAAAAAGTCAGTTATATTTGTGTGGCTCAGAATGAAAGGAATTCGCTGAAAGACAGTATTTAAAAGGCAGTTTTTAAAATCACCTTTGCTTGTGCAGGCATAAAACCAGTGTTATTTTCTAAGTGGAAGTAGAAAACTGCAGATTTGTCATTGCATCATAGCCTCTGTATAGTAGAGTTGAAAAGGTTATAATAAACTTGCATCTGAAGTAAGTATCAGTGGGTTTGTTGGAGATGAGAAACTTACTGGATGTTTCTGAAAGCACCTTAATTTTTCAGGGACAGGTGACTATAAATGCAAAATTTGACAAAGACATTTACCTCCCAGAGGACGCCGAGTTTTACTTTGTTTATGATGGATCCCTGAAGAGGCACATAATGTTTGCTGCGCGAGTTAGTGACAATGCTCTTCAGTCCCTTGTTCCAGGTGAGCGTTAACTCCTGTTTACATTTGTCATCTCTTTGCTATACCCCACCCCCATTTCAAAGCTGGGCTCAACTGGACGTTTTGGTACAACTCTGTTTTATGTCTCTGTAATGGTGGAAAAGCAGGAATTGAATGGTGGCCTTTAGGATCCAGGCTGAGTTTGACTGACCACAGGTGATCCTGTAGCAATCCACTGCAGCACAGTATCAGGCGTAGACAGCGTTACTGGGCTTGCATAGTTGGGTGTGCATTAAAGTGCAGTCTTCAGGGATGGCATAATTTTTAATGTGAATGAATTCTATGCCACAACTGTTTGCCTCCAGGCGTCGTAACACCTGCAGAAGTCATGTTTTTTGTCTGAGCTTTCCCTGGGTGCAGCAGCCAGCGTGGCATGCCAGGCCCTCGTGGTGGAGATGTGTGATGCTTGGAGCTCTGCTGGAGAAGCGCACAGTGCAGAAGTGTCAGGGGTTCAAGGGGTGCCTCGCTGCAGACGGGGGATTTGCGTTGCCTCCCAGCCGGCTCTCTGCCTTGGCGTTGTCGCCCTCGTGGATGTAATATAAACCCTGGTTGTCACCTTTATTGTGTGCTTTGTGACCTTTTCATTTGTGTGAGTAGGTGGCTATAGACACGATGTACCTGTGCAATAGGATCTGCTTGTTATTTGTGCTTGTTTTCTGAAGGGGATTTAAAGTCTGAAAATAGCTGCTGAGTATAAAAAGGGAAAGTTCGCTGCTGTTACATGGTGACTCCTTTGATCCTGTAAATGGTAAATGATTGTGGTGGATTACAACTGGAGAAAATGCAGTTTTGAGGCCTGAAATGACACTGTTAAATGATTGCTTCTGGGCTAGGAATAAAAACAGGAGGCTACAGGCCACATTTAATCCTCTGCCTGTTCCTAACAGAAGCCATGAGCAAATGAAAATGAAGTGTGAGGTTAAAATATAGCCCTGCTGATGTTAGTGTTGTTTCGTAGTGGCCAAATTAAACATGAGGGAATGCAGAGCACTTTAAAAACAACTAGAGATGTGGTAGGTACGTGCTTTCTTCTGCAGTTACTAGACTGCATATATACTTGTAGTTCTTAAGCGATATTTTGGAAAATTTAGATTTGCATCCATAGTACGTCATGGTTAGCTCTCCAGTGAGAGGGACAGCTTATACCTGTTTTAGATGTATGACATCCACCCTCACTTAGATGGCAAAGGAGGAGGAGGAGGAGGAATGCACAAGGTACTTAAGAAGTTTGAGAGACAAACTCCCTTGGACTTTGAGGGTCCCAGCTGTAAGTTAGAGAGTTGGTACAGCGTTTAATCAAGTCTGCCAAAAGCATGAAGCATGCATTAGTTAAAAGCTTCTGGGTTTTGGCCTACATGGAGACAATGGGTAAGTACAAAATGGGTGTTAATACATAGGTATATTACTAAGAGTTTGTGTTGCAGGCCACTCTGCCACTCTTTTCATAAGCATCTCATTTTTCTTAGTTCTTATCCAAGAACCTTCAGGCTTTTGATTTGTGGGATTTCATCCTGATGTGGCTATACCTCTTCTTTCCATTGTGGTTAAAGAACCTTGACCTAGAAAGACTGGTTCTTGAATTAATTGTGTTAGTATAATTGGAAGGACTAGCAGTTCACAGTCTGGCTGAATCCAAGTTCATCACCAGAAATGGTTGGTGGATGCACTATGACAAATAGATGTTGTTAGAGGGAAGAATGAAATAATTCTGGATGAGTAGTCACAGCTTTTAGATGCGGGGGGAGGGGAATGAGGAAAAACTAATGTATTTTCTGAACATAGGTAATGCTAGTGATTAATTTACATTATAATTATAGGCCATGGATGCCAAGAAACAGTTTCTGTCTCTGTGTTAATGTACACAAGGGGATACTCGCCTGTGGTCCTCGGCAGCTGTCCTGTCACTTACAGAGAGAATCTGTCTTGCAAGTTGTCTCGCTTTCTGGTTGATCACGCAAAATGTGTCACTGCCACTAGTCACAAGATGTTGCTGGATAAGTTTGGGCTAAGGATAAAAGATCTGCAGTCCCTGGATAATGATTTGATGATGGCTGTTGCTCATGAAGAATTGCCATCGACCTGGAACATCCTTGGAAGCTCCTCAGAAGGTGGTAAGGTTTTATTTCAAGTTGGAAAGCTTTTAGTAGTGGTTTGGTGCACAGTTCAGAGCATAGTACCTCACCGTTTTATCCCAGGTTCTCAACCCTTGCGCTTTATTTTGTGGTTAAGATGAAAAATTGTTCAAGTATGAGAAGGGTAATCCGAGATTTGGTTTGTGCCCAGAGGTTTAAAAAGCATAATAATGGTTATTGTAACTCAATCTCTCCAGAAGCCTTTTCTGCCTTGACTCACTGTGAATACAGTTCTTTATTTATAAATAGACTCTGTCTTTGCAAGATTAAAGAGCTGTCTGTTTAAAAAAAGCAAGAATTGCAGCAGTGAAGTATTGCTGCCATGATTCCAACCAAGTGAGATATTTCAATTACGCAGACAAAAAGCAGACAGTCATAAAACAGAAGAATGTGTTACTGTAGGCATTCTGATGTATAGAATAAACATAATTTTTATCACGGTTCTGTCAGTGTTTATGCTTTATTTATGACTGTGCTCATTCTTTGGGGAGAATATCATTAAACAAGTTTTGTGGCTTTTTTTTATTGTAGAGGAAGTGGGATGAAAATATACACGAAACTTTACATTAGGGTATGCCATTGAAAAATTTTGTAACAAAATCGGGTGAAATTTTCCTGGTTTCATTGCAAACAGAAAACTAGTTGGGTTTTGGTGAAGTGTATAATTTTTTTTGCAGACCCAGCTGATTTACAGCTGAGGTTGGAAATAGTGTTAAACTTGATGGCTTCACATGTTTTTCATTGAAAATTTGGTATTTTTGGCTGTTTTTCTTTTAGTACTTTAAATTGCTAAAAATTGGAGGACAGGCAGTTTCCATATGAGCCAAACTGAAAGAGACACTCAGGCAAGCTTTTGGGAAGTAAAAACACAGCACTTAGCAAATTTCTTTGGGTGAGGGCTTTTTTCCTGTCTTAAATTTTTCTAATTCTTAATGACAGATAGCTTGAAGTCTGCTATTGCCTTGCTCAGGAGAAGGATGTTTTTCGTCTGTCTGTTGTAAACAGCTCTTTCAAGAGATGTAAAAACAAATACCAAGTATCATTCAAATATTGGCTAGACAGGAGAGAAAAAAAAAAAAAAAAAAAGCTCTTACTTGTTTCATTTTGGTGCGTAGTAAATATTTGTTCACATAACTCAACTGCTGGAATGGCTGCTGGATCTTGGCAATGAAGACCTTGATTTAAAGCCTGAAGAAATCAGCTGTAGTTTTGTTCACAGACTTGGCTAAGCTTTTCATCAAAACTGGTTGAAGCCCAACCCAGAAGCATCAGCAGGATACCAACAGTACTGAGATGCTGAGGCAAAGCCAGCAGGGTACCTGCTTGCTTGAAACATGGGGAGGTTTGTGCTGGCTGTGTTGTGGGTCCAGAGGGTCAGAGATCAGCTCAGCTGGTACCAGATTAAGCTCTGTCAGGGCAGTTGCTATCCAAATAGCAGAATTACTTCATTTTTTAGTTATGCTCATTGTTAATTTTTCAGGTGTACTGCAACATTTATATAGAAGAGAGTATGTTGCCCTGTGAGAGTTCCATAGGACTTGTATTTTATTGTTTCTGTGTCTTTTTCATACTTCGTTCACTTTTCAGATTTAAATATTACACATAAATGAAATTTGAATACAGCAGAAAAGCAGGAACCTGTGCTCCTGTCACTATGCAAAGTCTTTGTGAACGTTTGAAATGTTAGATGAGCATGTCTTGAGCATGCTGCATTAGTGGTTGCCTCATGGGCACTGTTGCACTGAAGAGGTGACATCTACCTTTGTACCCCAGTCATTGCTCTTAAATAAGCCTGGGATTTTTCCCCATGTTTCTGAATAAAACAAAAACTGATCTAAATTCCTGGGGCCTGGTAGTGTTGCTCGTGGACAGCGAGGAGCTCTCAGTGCAGTCCTGCCTGGGCAGTGCTTACTGGCCGTCCTTGTTGAGTGGGGGGCTCCTGAAAGCTTTTCAGGCAGCTTCTCCTTCAGCCCAGGGGAGGTCAGTCATTGCCTTTGTCTCTCTCTGAGGTCCGGGCTTGGGCTGGGCCTAACATCTATTTTGGTATCCTCTAAGCAGTTTGTAGAATTTTTCTTTGGCTCCTGTATCCTTTCTCGCTCCTTTCTCAAAATACAGTTTTGATTCTTCTTACAGCCATATTCTCCTTTCACCTGACTCTGAGAAGCACTGACTCGTGTTGCTTCCTTGTGCCATTCCCACCCCTGTGTTTTTGTCCCCAAAGGCAAGAGGCCAAGCTCAGCCCAGGATTGCATGTGGCTGAGGGAGCCCTCTGCACGCAGGGGAAGGAGAGGGAGGGAGAGGGGGATGGACTGGGGCAGGAGGGCTTCAGATCTCAGCATAGGGGAGAAGAGGAGGAGAAGGTTCTTCATCTTCCACCGTGAGGTGATAAAGGGTTGTCCCAGCACTCTGTTTCTTCCCCACACTGCAGAAGATCAAAATGGTTGAGAAACAGGGAATTGATGAGGATTTAGAAAGAGGACGAGACCTTCTTTCCCTACCTGCTGTCCCTGCAACTCCTTGCCCCGAGGGTCTGAGGGTGTCTTGACACTTGACAGTGTCAGGATGTTCTTAACAGTATTGGTTTTGTGAAAGGTGTGGGTGCTATCATCTGTCACTAGTTAGGACCTCATGCTTGTGAGATTCTGTCAGTTTCCAGAGCTGCTGGGCTATTTTTACTGGAAAAAAATTACTTCTGAGTGACACGTTGCTGGAGAAGATTATTGCACCATCTGGTGTTTTTGGACCTCATTCATTTTTATGAGGATTTAGAAACATATGGGTTGATGGAAAGATAGAAGAATAATTTATTCATAGGAGTTTTGGTATTTGGAAAAAGTGTTTGCATTCTCTTTATAAGGTACAAAACCAATTGGATAAAGAGAGAGCCTGGATTGTTTAGGGAGCATTGCAAATAATTCAGGAATTTAGTGCAGTTGCACAGGTCAGGACTTGTTAACCACATCATTTAAAGTTCAACAAAAGAAACAAGAAAGCATGAACCTTTTGGTAATCCTCACTTGTAATAAGTGCCTGTGTGACAACCACGTCAGGAGCTGCTCACTCACCCAAACTGGTCAGATGTTCAGATCGCCTGGTCCACAAGCAGTTCGCTGCTAGAGGAAACTGAGGACCCAACAGAGGTGCTATGCTTAGATGTTTATTTGTTGGTGGGTTTGAAGAAAGAGGAAGGAGAGATAGGGAGGAGGGAGAGAGAGAAGCTGATTTTCTTGTTGATTGCACCTTCGTAAAGGGTATTTTCCGTCTGAAAACTGGATTATTCAACTTACGGAGATCATCAATATTAAATATAAAGCCAAATACCTTGTTAGAGCTGCTTGAAAAAAAAAAAAAAGGAGACTCTTCCCATAGTTTTTCAGTTTACCAAAAAAAAAGAAAGATGGAGTGGTTTAATCTGGATGAGAAAAATGATTCCAAGTAACCTTTCCTTTTCTAGTACCCTCAGATTAGGGCAGTCTTTTAGGACTGGCAGTCCCCAGGGACCATCAGGCATAGGTTCAGTATCTTCACTGCAACTTTTTTGTCCTTGACACACCCAGGCTTACATCCCTTGGGTGTTGGAGGGGGAGTGGGAGCACAGGAGTGTGGACCTTGCAAGGGGTCTGCCTTACATACAGGAGGCTGAGGGCATCTCAGTTTCTGGTTGTTTTAAGGGCATTGCTGGGAGGCTGAGTTCAGGTTGTCTGAACTTAACTGTGCTGGTAATCAATCAAGAAGAGTTGCTGCTGGCTTGGCCACTATTGACAGTTATTTTCAAGAGGAAGAGTACTCTTTTAGGTTTAAGGCTATTACTAGAAGCAATAAAATTACAGCTGAATTATGAAACTTAATTGTGGATCATAGGGAAGGGAATAGTGTCTATACCTGTTTAATTCCCTTTCATGAAGAAGGAGAATTTCTGTTTTATTTCATAAATGCTTCGTAATTGTTTTCTAGGAAAGGGTCTTTTGGAGTGAACCGGATTACCCAACCTTGCTGCTTTATATTGTGCCTTTGGGGAACACTCTTCTATTTTCTGTGCCATTTTGACTTTATTGCCCTCTCCCTGCCCTTTTCTTTGTAAATCCTGTTACTGTTTCCACTTGGCATTAAGCACATTCCTGCTAACCTGCCCAGTTCAAACCTGGCTGATGCATGTCATATTTTTGATCTAAATTAAAGAAGATTCTGTCTGTGTCTTTTCCTCAGTTGGAATTTTAGATTCCTTTTTTCCTGCAGAAGGAAAGGGAGAGGGAGGGAAAGTGCCTGGTCTCCTTCATGGAAGTAGGTGAACATTGGGAACAGCAGTTAAATATTTCTAGGTGTGGTGAGCCTTGTGAGGAGAGGCAATATTTTTTTGGTCAGACAGTTTATAGGGGTTAGAGAAACAGACAGTTCTGTGGCCCTGTAGGAGTTTGCCCCTTTGGAAACTGCACGGGGCAGAGGGAGGAGGATGCTTGCTTGGGTGTCGGGAAGCAGACGAGTGTCTTCCAGTGCCCGCTTCTCACCAAGAAACCTGCGGCACGGGGCAAGATATTGGCAAGCATGCTTCAACCTGCGGGTCCCCAGCAAGCATCCGATCCTCATCTCCTCGTCAGTGGTACTAATAGCAGAGAGGAGATGTTTGAGATCCCCCTGACCATGAAGGGGCTTTTCGGGAAAAGCCCCAAGCACATGGAGGAGATGGTGATATGCAGAGTAACAGTAGAGCAAGTACTGTAAGAGATACAACAGATTAAGTTTCCTATTTAAGGCAATATATAAGTAGTGGGGCTCAGAAGCCTGGTCTGCTGCTGGAGAGACCAGGTATGAAGCTATGGTCTGACCCGGACCCCAACCTTGAGTTGGCACTGGACTGGAGAGCCCTTCTCTGCTCCTGGCTGAGAGGGTGTCCCCGCCTGGTGTTGAGCACTCCGGCGGTGCTCAGTAAACAAGTGTCTTAAACCAAAGAGCTCGAGGCAGTGTTTCGCTGCAGTACAAAAGCATGAGGAATATTCCTCTGCTAATAGAAACCATCTCCTGTAGTGTTTTGCATCTTTGTTGGGGTCACTGAAGCAGTAAAGTCAACTGAAGCTTCACCTGACAGCGTAGGTGGTGGCACCATGTGCAGCCTTCACCACATGGGGCTGGTGGATGGGATCCTTCTCTAACCCTCCTGCTGCTAAAACCGCTGGGGCAAGACTCCTTCAAGTCCATCTTTGCAATGGAGCTTAACCTTCCCTCATCTCTTCCTTTTCTTCTGCAGTATTGATGCCAGCCTCTCGGTCTTAGTTGATAAATGTATGATGAATAGGGGGACTAATTAAAGAAAAGGGGGATGTTCCAGATATTTGGTAAGTGGAAAGGGGAGATGTCACCACAGCCCTGCCCTCAGATGGGCTGTCATGTACCTGACTTCGTGCATTGTGACCACTGTCTATTCAGAGAACCACTTGTGTGTATTTTTGCAGCAGCAGGGTGCGCTGAAGATGGCTTTATAAACAATCTCGCACCTAACGGAAAAATGAAAAAATGAATAGTAATGCATAAAAGTATGAAGCCAGGAAAAGCTGGAATTTGTCAGCCAGTTTTGATGTCTCCCCCTGCTTTTCAAGTCACAAGTCTTGCGGTTTTTAGTCTCCTTCCAGGAAATGAATGAGATTCATAGCCCTGAAAGGGCTTAGTCAGTTCTGTCAGAGAGAAGTACTTGGTTTTAGTTTATTGTTTTGGACATAGGAAGGGGTTCAGGTGCAAGGAAGAACAAAAGGATTTGTTTAATGTTTAAAACAGACTGTGTTTGGCTCAGCTCTGTGTAACTCAGTCTTTTGGCTGCAGAATCGGGATGCAATGCAAAACAACATCCTGATAGTGCATATCTTTTACAGCACCACCTGCCTTGCAGTAGCTGACCCTGTATGAATCAGCCAGCAGTGCGTCTTTCAGATCTTAGGAATTGTCGGTTTTGTGTC
This sequence comes from Haliaeetus leucocephalus, assembly GCF_000737465.1. NCBI lineage: Eukaryota > Metazoa > Chordata > Aves > Accipitriformes > Accipitridae > Haliaeetus > Haliaeetus leucocephalus. The sequence goes on from NW_010973285.1 coordinate 2,683,210, forward strand.
TTAATGGAAAATGTTACCTTATACCGTTTCAATATTAATAAGTTGAAGAAGCCTTGTGTTTTTAATTTTTCCCTCATCTTCTTCTTGTTTGCAGCTGAATGCAGTTGAATTAATTATGTTGTTTTTTCACAACATTTTTTAAAATTTCTTTATGGTTTTCTTTTTGTCTTGTTTGTTTGTGTCCTCATGTGTCGCTTCCCCCCCCTTTTGCCACATTTGAAACCTTCCTCAAGGGAAAGGGAAAAGAAAGTGAAAAGTGTGGGAAAATGCCATTGGTTCTGTCACAGTGAGGAGCTGTAAGAGGAGGTGGTGAAAGAGAACTGAAACTGGAAGTAGTTCTTAAGAGAAAAAATGTTAAACCTCAGTTGTTTCAGAATTATCCTTTTTTTTAGTGCAAATTTTTCTTTTTAGGCAGATCTATTTAAAAAGCTTATTATCAGTCATCATGTCCTTTTTTTTTTGTTTTGCTATTGCTGACCCTGGAATAGAACCATAGCAGAATTTGGATGGAAGGGGTCCCTGGAAGTGGCCTGGTCCTACCCTCCACTTGGAGTTGGGTCAGGTTGCTTAGAGTCAGGTTTTGAGCACCTCCAAGGACAGAGAGTTTGTAACACCTTTGGGTGACCTGTCCCAGTGTTTCACCATCCTTGTGGTGAAAAATAATTCCCTTGTATTGAAAGAACATATTTACCTTTCCATTTATCCTTCCAACTTTACAATTTGTATTTCAGATTTTAGTATCATGAGGCTATTAGTAATTGCTTTATGTCATCAGATTCTGCTCACTCCTGGGCAAGCTAGGTGGGAGTAGTAAGAGGAGAGTAGCCCACCAAACACATAGTCTATAGAGGTGAAGGATGGGGAGGAATGCAAGTGCTGTTTCTAAGTGCATCAGGGGTGAAAAAAAGTGGAGCTGCCGGGTGGTTCTGCTACCATGTGCATTCAAGCTAGCCGTGAACAAATTTAGCTTAAGGTTAGATGAAGGTTGTTAGGTTGGCAGATAAAAATTAGTTACAAGAATATTTGTAGTGAGATAATAAAAGTTATTATTGTAGATGGTGTTCTAAGACCACAAAGATTAATTACTGTTTATTAGTTATTTTTAAAACTAGGTTCTCTTGTAGCAGACTTACTCATACTGCATTGTTTTTAAGGTTTGGTCGCCAAAAGAGTAACTTTATTTGCAGCAGTGTTGGAGTAGAGAGAGGCGGCTATCCTCTTGTTTGGGAAGGTTTCCTAAGGGCTCTCTTTTTGCTGAGTGGGAAAGTCCTAATCTTACTTTGCTGAGAGCAAGTTTATCTGGCTTCTTTACAGTGTTACAATATACATTGAAACCCAGTGGCCCCAGGCCAAAGTTTTAATCAGAGGATGGAGTTCAGAGTAAAGTTTGCCTTTTTATTTCTGTGTTTTTAATCTCAGGGTTGGGGTGTGGTTAGTATTTAATCAGATGCTTAGTGTGCTTATGTCCTGGTTTCGGCTGGGATAGGTTAATATTCTTTCTGGTAGCTGGTATAGTGCTATGTTTTGGATTTAGTGTGAGAGTAATGTTGATAACACACTGATGTTTTCAGTTGTTGGTAAGTAGTGCTTATCCTAAGTTAAGGATTTTCCAGCTTCTCACGCCCAGCCAGCAAGAAGGCTGGAGGGGCACAAGAAGTTGGGAGGGGACACAGCCAGGACAGCTGACCCAAACTGGCCACATTCCATACCATGTGATGTCATGTCCAGTATATAAACTGGGGGGAGTTGGCCGGGGGGGGGGGGGGGGGGGGTTGGGTTGGGGGAG
>NW_010973285.1:2685005-2709292 GCF_000737465.1 Haliaeetus leucocephalus
GGGGGGGGGTGGGGGGGGGGGGGGGGGGGGGGGCGGATTGCTGCTTGGGAACTAATTGGGCATTGGTCAGTGAGTGGTGAATAATTGCATTGTGCATCACTCGTTTTGTATATTCCAATCCTTTTATTAGTATTATTGTCATTTTATTATTGTTATTATTATCATTATTAGTTTCTTCCTTTCTGTTCTATTAAACTGTTCTTAACCCACAAGTTTTACTTTTTTTTTTCCCCAATTCTTTCACCTGTCCCACTGGGTAGAGGGGAGTGAGTGAGCGGCTGTGTGGTGCTTAGTTGCTGGCTCGGCTTAAACCACGACAGCTTAATACTGGTTGATATATTTCCATGTGTTTTAATTAGATGGACTTCTGTGCTGGCTGGTTATTAACACTGTATGTAGAAAAAATGGTCTAGCTGGAAACATCCAAAGAATCCACTTTGATGTCTAAACTGGGACTTTAGCAGAATGTAAGTACTCCAGACCAAGGAGCAATTCTGAAAACTAATTTTTTAGTGAACTTTTTAACCTGGAAATGCATAATGTTTTTCAGCGGCTATGTTTTGGACCACAGCATTTCCTGGGTGTCTAAACTGGAAATCCCTGGCACCACACAAAGGAGTGCTGGTGCCTGGCATCCAGCAGTGCTCTGTTGGGGTCCAGACTGGTGGCATGGCCTTGAGTCTGCCAAAGTCCTTGTGGGGAAGGCTGTCTGAAGTACACAAATACCAATGGGGCCAGTGCAAAGCACAGATGATGTTATCAATCTCTATTCATAAACTTAGCTAGGGAAAGGGAAGATACTGGCGCACATTTTTGTACTGTGTCTGAATGGTTAGGGCATTCTCCAAGCGAGGGAGACACCCGGGCTCTCAGCATCATTTTTCACATCTGATGACAGTCTAATGAGAAATGCATCCATGTCCAAACAGCAGAGACTTCTCCCAGCTGATTTTTGTGTTGTCGTCAGTCTGCTGCTTTCTTGGTCTTCTGCCCAGCATCCCTTGGATTTCCTTCTGCACCATGCCATGACCCATTTTCAATTACTCTGCAATGGAGGGGTCAGGGCATGCTCCCACCAGGTGAATGATCAGAGGAAGTTTGAAGATGTGTGTGGGTTCACATCCCATCTGGCTGAGGAGGAAGTTGAACTGAGGTCTCCCATTTTTGAAGTGGCACATCAGACATTGTTTCCACTGTCTCTGGATGGGTTTTGGGAAGCCTGAGCCCTGCTCATTTAAATGTTCCTCCATAGAAGAAGGTCTCCGATCCAGGCAGACCAAGGTGTTTGGTGAATAGTGCTTGGTTGGGCTTTGAAGCTGTGGGTTGGAGTCAGGTCCTCATGCCTCTGTATTCCCTGTGGGCTGACTTTAGCCAGACACTCACTCACGGTGTGGGTTTTGCTCTGGTGAGACCCCACCTGGAGTACTGCATCCAGCTCTGAAGTCCTCAGCACAAGAAAGACATGGACCTGTTGGAGCAGGTCCACAGGAGGGCCACAAAAATGATCGGAGGGCTGGAACACCTCTCCTGTGAGCCTGGAAAAGAGAGGGATCCAGGGAGACCTTACTGTGGCCTTTCAATATATAAAGGGCACTTATAAGAAAGGTGGAGAAAGACTTTCTATCAGGGCCTATAGCAACAGAACAAGAGGCGACAATTGTAAACTGAAAGAGGGTATATTTGGATTGGATATAAGGAATAAATTTTCTATGATGAGGGTGGTGGGACACTGGAACAGGTTGCCCAGAGAAGTTGTGGATGTCCCATTACTGGAAGTGTTCAAACTCCGGTTGGATGGGGCTTTGAGCAGGCTGATCTAGTGAAAGATGTCCCTGCCCATGGCAGGGGGGTTGAACTAGGTGATCTTTAAAGGTCCCTTCTGACCCAAGCCATTCTGTGGTTCCATATCGCTGTTTAGCAAAGCAGTTCTGCAAATGCTTCAGTTGGATTTAGTGGACTTAAAAGTTGCATGTACTTGAAAACTTTGAAACGTATATGCCTTCTCACTTAATAAGATATGTCAACACTATAATTCATACAGTTAATGATTAATGTTGGTAACTAAAATGCAACAATGATCATTGTCTCACAGTGACTGAAATTAGAAATATTTTGCAGACCTTTCAGGAAAAAATCCTATAGTTCACTACTTTTCTCTGCGGCCTAGGATCCTGCAGCAGATCCTGTGTCCAGCTGGACATATTTTTGTCTAGAATCTGAAATGGGGAGACCTAGAAACAATTTTATTGCCCAAAACCCGGGGAGAAAATAAGTGTTGCATGGGCAGGTTAATGTACCAGGTCACATGTAGGCTAACCACAAGTAAGAGGGAAGTTTGAAGATGCATTTTTTTAAAAGAAATGACATGTGACATTTTATATATAGGTGTGTTATAGAAATACTTAGGTACATACTGTGTATCTATTTAATGATATTCTGTTTTAAATAATGCCCCCTGCATCTTGTTAATGTGCCTGCTTCTGTTAGAACTGCAGTGAAATAAAGGTTTCAGACACTACATGCAGGTTTGCTGGCTGTTACAGCGCTAGAGTCTGTGTCCTGAAGCTCCCTCTTACTCTGATGTCTGGAATTTGTTTCATTTATTGAAGGAAGCTTGACCTGGTTTTCTGGGATTTGACTCTGAAAGTTTTGGTTCCACTTGAAACAGAAAGGTAAAAGGTCTGGATGTGTTGCCACCATATATTCAGAGCAAAAACTGATCACCAGTGGAGATTCCGCAGTAATTTTCCCTATGGAGCAGTAGAGCAAGTTCCTTAGGTTTCTTGCCGTTCTGGCTTTATGAGATGGGGAGATACAGGTTTTTTTAATATTATAACATATCCAAGTCCAACATTTTCAAAGGAGGCTAATGATTTTGGCTCCCAGCTATCAGGATGTTCCAAAAGGTCCAGCTTTGCAGAAAGCAACTGTTCTGTTAAGATGTCTGGAGAGGATGTAGTCAGCTGAGACATGACAGTAACCTTCAATTATGTAAAAGGAAGCTGCAAAGGGAAGGGAATGGAGTGGTTTTCATGCCTGTTTCAGGTGGGACAAGGAGAAGCAGGGTTGTACTGAGAAAGGGTGAGCTAGGTTAGGCATTTCAAATCTTTGTAACTGTGAGGGTAAAATTATCCCTTGTGTAGATTGCCTACGGAGGTTATGAAAACCTCTCATCATTGGAAGGTTTTTAGAACAGATGAGACAAACATCTCATTTGCAATTTAGGATGAGCCGATACTAACTTAAGGGAAGGGGTGGATTAGAGACCTCTCGAGGACTCTTCAAGGTTGGGGTTTTTTTGATGATTCTATAAAATAAATATTCCCGAGACTTTCAGAGGGAGTACTTAAACAGAATAGGAGTCAGCCATGAGCCATTGTATTTGCTTGTAACTATATGATACCTTTGCTCAATGCATAAGTGTTTCTGAAAAATATGTTTATTAGCTTTTTGGCTACATAACTGCTCTCTCTGCTGGGGGATTGCTTCCAAGCTTTTACAAGACAGTTTTCCAATTGCTTTTACAAGACATTTTAATCTTCTAAATATTGATGCAGACAGGAAATTTGGCAGCTATTTACTGTGGATTTTAACTCTATATTATTTACACAAATGTATGCATGTACCTACATATGCTTCAGGAGCTTCACCTTTCCTTTGCAACTGGAGCGTACAATTTTCAATAATGTGTTCTGAACTGGTTGGGTAACAGAGCATAAAAGTCCATTGTATCAGGATGATAAATTTCAATGGAATTTCATAAATCACTGGAAACCTAATAGATTTCAGCCAGTTGTTCTGAGAGCTGTAGAGTAACTGCCCTTAAATACTTGACCCTTGTGAAAGTACCCTTATATTTAACTTCATACCAAAATATCAGTGTAAGGAACTGGTTGAGTGGCACTTGAGCTTAATTTTATTTATTGCCTTTAAATTGCAGAGGTTTTGTGTTTGAGAGTGTACATAGACAGATAAACCCTTCTTTGAATAAAGGCCAGGGAAGGTCTGGAGTGGAGAATCAGCATCTAGTGATTAAGTCATCATTGTGTACTCTTTTATTTTAAGCTTCATCCAGCTGAGCTTGATGATTATGTGCTGAAAAGTGGAGAGGAAGTATTGGCAGGTGAGGTCACCTTTCTGAAAAGAGAGATACAAGAATTATCCTCTATATTTTACCCACATGTGTGTTAGCTGACGGCTCACTGTGCTTCTAAGGATCTCTTACTGTGCTGATAAGTAGCCTGCCTTGAAAAATCACACACTTTTTTTTTTGTTTTTTAAATTTATATACTTGGCCATGCTGCCAGGTGTTTTGTGTTGCTGAGGCAATGCAAAGCAGCTGGAAAATTGCCTCTTAACTACCTTCTACAGTATAGTGGGGCATCTCTTGTGCTCAAAGCTGCTATACCATATACAGAGAGAGAAATACTGAGATTATCTAATTCAAACTGTTTTCTTTGACTGCTGAAATTAGATGGTATTTGGATATCCTAGTTTAGGTCCACATATGCAAGTAAATATCTAACTCTGTTGATTTCAGTGAAATATGGATTCTGCCAAAGTACTTTTGTAGGTCTGAACCTTAGCTGTGATATTTCTGCAGATGATAACAAGTTTCTTTTGATGCTTCCTAGCCAATAAAATGCTGGGTTTTGTTGCTGATTATTGTGTTTGTTTGCTGTGTTTTTTCAGAGCCGAAACATAAAGAAACTCTTCTCCACCTTGTAATGAAATTGGGGTTGGTTAAGCTTTCGCAGTTCTTAGCAGCCCAGCCTGGAGGGTCATCAGCATTAGCATTACCTAATGAGGATGGAGCAACACCATTAGATTTGGCTTTACAAAACGGGCACTCCAAACTTGTTGAGGTCTTCACAAAGTGAGTATAACGGTTTGTTGCTTCCTCTGAAAAAATCCTATCAGTTAAGGCATATGGGGAGTACTGTCATTTTTCTCAAGAGTTGCATATTTTGTGTTGGTTTCTGTTGCTTTTTGCCATTATTACCATTTTAAGTGGTGAACTTGTATTTACAATTAATGGAAGTTTATGATTTGCATCCTTCGTTACATTTGCAAGTCAATTAATAGTCAGTTAAGTGACAGAAGACCAGCTGCACCGTCAGGTACCTCTCCCAGCACTATTGCAGCTGAATCCCAACACATTACCAGCAAGTAAAGACATCCCTTGAAATATATATAGAGAAATATTTACTTTTAGACAGAACCATAGGACCTGACTTTCACAAAACCTCAGCAGACTTTGTGACCCCTGTAAAGCTCAGGTTTGAGTGAATAAGGGAGAGCCAGCAGCAAAGCCAGTGCTATGAGCCTATTTTGCTGGCGAGCTGCCACACTGACTTAAAGGACAAGTGCTTTCTGGCGTGTTTTAGCTGTCTGGAGTTTCCTCTGTACGGACCTGAGGAGCTGTGTGGTGTGTATGTGTATGTGTCTTGGGGTGCCAAATGTTTAGCATCAGATGCCCCTTCTTGATGTTGGCTTTTCTTTGCAAATAGAAATAGGCAAGAATTGGGTTACATTTTTATTTTGGCATGTGTCTCTTTCCGTTCTGGCTCCATGCGGTGTATAGTTTATGTGAGACTTATCCGTACTTCAGTTTGAAAAAAAAATACTTACAACACCGGTCCGGTACATTATGTTATGAATGTCTCATTTGTTTGTAAAGTCCAAACAATGCTGTATTCCCTTGAGATACTTTCTGTTTTTCACTGTCGTGGGATAACAAACCTGCTAGCTGCCAGTCATGTCCTACTGCTATATATGGCAACATTAACAGGAAAAGGTACTATTGCTAATTTACAGCAATATGGAGAAATAGGTGTTGTCACGGCTTGCTCTTTCTGGCTTATTTTACTAGCGAGTAACCATCTAGAGCTGACATTCTCCCCCCCCCCCGCAATGACTAGAAGTAGCTGCATGTTCTTAGGCCTGAATGGAGTCATTGGTAAGTATTTGTTTGCCCAGCTGTGTTTTCAGTGGATGTTTCAGATTTTCTGCCTCCGGTTTTTGCAGCGGGTGCATTGGGATCCCAATGGGCCGTGCCGAAGGCGAGCAGGAAGCTCACTGCGGCCGTGCTTTTGTTCTACCTGTGTGCGGAGCATCTGCTTCGCTTTAAAGAGCGTGTTGTTCCAGTTCCCAGGGCGGTCACTCACCTGACATTTCAAGAGCGGAGATCAGCGACGGTGCTTGTGTGCAGTTTGTTCATTCATCAGGAGCTCTGACTCTGACATTTAGCCACACTGCACAGCACTTGCTGGAGTCAGATATTAAGCTCTTCAGAAAATACTTCTGGGACAGACCTCTTCTTTACCAGGTAGGTACCTATCCAGCTCGGGGCATTGTCACAGATTTTCTTCAATAATTTCCAGCTATAGACTCTTCAGGCTGGATTTGTTTTTCTTGAGTAGCCTTTTAGTTTAAGCTGCCTGTCTCATTAATGGCCAGCGTAATTGCAGGATTACTGTTGTGGGCTTCTACTTTGTGTAAGTGTAGCACATTGTACATGTGAAGCTGGAGGATAAGAGGTGTTGAGAACTTTATCAAAGCCTCCTTTACCTCCCAAGTTGTTTTTGAATCATTGTGCACTCTACAGAGAATATCCTTCCCTGAAATCTCTGTCTTTAATTGCACATATTTAATTAATATATTAAATATTTAATTTAGTTCCATTCTTTCATCTAGTAGTGTAATGCCTGGGAGCCTTTATCAAGAGCCAACCCCAGCCTGTTATTTATAGCAGAAATACAGAGTACAGACTTTTGCTATAGAGTTTAGTTATGGTGTAGTAGGTCTTATTTTACTTTTAAGATGTCTGGAGCACTGCTGTGATTTTCTTCAGGACATCTCTCAATTTCAGTAAAGTAAGGAGAACACTCGAAAGCGCAAGTTCTTTAATAGCAATGCAGGTGCTCACTTATGTTTTTAGATTGAGACTGTGTGACTATATAAAACTAGCAAACTAAAGCCACGCTAAAAATAGGCTTTTCTCTTTTTCTGATCTTAAAATTCAGCTTTTCTTTTCCATGCTTAACTTCAGGTTTCCTTATTTGTGCACTGATTTTCCTTGAGTTATCTTTATTGCATTCTGCATGTTTTTTTTTAACTTTGAACGTGACCCATGTGTTAACACAAAAACTTAATGCGTGATGTATTGTGTAGTCCTTATGTATAATCTCATGGAACTACACTGCCAAGATTTTGATTTGTTCCAATATGAAGAAGTTGTTCTGTGTTTGTAGCTTGCAGAATACCTACAATTTCTGTGTGGTTTTTCCATGGAAACAATTGTAAACCCAATAGCAAAACCAATATGGTAGTGAAGAATGCATTGTTATTTACATAGTTAGCTTTTTCTTGCACTCGTCAAATCCTTGTTCTTCTTTCAGTCTTTGAAATGAAAAAAGAAAATGTGGTATGTTAGATGTTTGTATGGCTTTCAGGGACAAAGACTCTTAAAGGCTGCAAAATTCTGCACTTGATATTTTCAGAAAAAGCCCTACTACCCTTCATCTGTGGGTTTCCCTTTTGCTCATTCCTCTGGTTGCAGCAGTCCAGAACCTCCATTGTGGGGACCCTCTGCCCAGTATCAGTGTTGCACTACTTTTAATAAAACAGAAATAAGCCAGAATAACTGGGAAGGTCACATGGTTTAGTTCACTTCCTGTACATTAGATATCATCCTGAAGTGTATGTGGAGGGATGATCAAACTGTCATGTTTAGACTATGTGATATGTCCAAAAGGTGAGGTGAAATTAATTTTCTTTCTGTTGCAAACAAGGACTGGCAGCCATTAGTTGGATCCAAAGCGTAAGGTGGGCATTAGGGATTTCACGATACATAGTCTTTTTAAAATAGAGGTAGAATTTATTGCTGTACTGGAGTATTCAGCTCATCTGCAGCAGACTAAGACTGTACATCTAGTTTATTGTATCTTGAGACTGCATAAATGACCACTTTGCTGTGTTAGGCTTGGGTCAGAAGACGTGTACGAAAGAGAAGGAGCTTCTCTCAGTTATAGTGGCATGCAGCATTGGATTTGTGTGCGTCAAATGGATGACTTAGAGAGCAGCACAAACTATTTTTGCATTCATGCAAGAAATCCCTATCTTTCTCAAGTATGTTCTTCAGTCCCTTGTCTGTGGGTTCTTCTAGTCCCTTGACTATTCCTTACAAGCCTAAAAGAGTAATGGGAAAAATTAAAACAAACAAGTTGTCGGTAAGCTAAAGTTACCCATACAGGAGCCATGCCTTCACTGGAAACCTTCAGGGGCCCTGCAGTTCAAAAAGTTTTTGTGGCTCCGCTAGGCGATACAAAGGACAGATTTCTGAAGATGATGAGGAAAAGCATGGAATTGCTGGAACTCTGTGCAACCTCCCTGGGGCAGAAACTGCCGGGGTGGTAGCAGGACCCGTCAGTGAGGCTGCGTGGTTCGTCGTGCGCTCCCAGCAGAGCCCTAAGCAGTGCGGGGATGTGATCTGTTTGGCTGTCTCGGTTGCTGGAGGCAGCACAGGCAGTGCAGGGGAGAGGTCCTCTGAGAGAGGAAAAGAAATCCAGGAACTAATGGACACATGTGAAGTGGTGTCAGGGTAATAAGGAAGAAGGAAGGCCAAACCAAATAATCCAAAATGAATAAGATAATTTCCGATAATTTAAGTATTTTTGTTGCCTGGTGGTGGACAGATTTAGTGGTTTCCCTAGGAGGAATTGGCTTATTTCTGCCTGATAGGTATGGGAATAGGCAAGTGTCTTGCGCACCAATAGACAAGCAGAGAAAAATGCAAGTAGCCCCACCGAGGCAGGGGATATAGCTAGCTTGACAGCTGCATGGCTTTCAAATCAGTTTGGGTGCAATATTCAGCCCAGAGTAATCTCTGAAGTTTTCTTTCGTATTCAGGTTACCATGCCTTTTCTCTGCTCTGGTAGATGGCAGATACACAGGCAACCTAATTAGAGGGAAGGACTAGAAGCAAGCAGCGTTGTGGATGAAACTACGCAAAAGGAGACATTTTCTCCTCCACCCTTTTGCTTATAATCTTTGAACATAATTGCTAAAATAAGGGACTGGATCTTAGGCTTGTCTTCCTTTTGAACAGGAGTGATACAGTCAGCGAGTGTGTCTGAGCGAGGGGTCAGCTCGGGCCAGGGACCATGGACGTGGAGAGGGAGCGGCTTCTCCCTTCCAGTCTGGGTTTGCCATATAGTCAGTGTTTAGTGCTGGTTTAGGCTCTTTGTATTGCCTATCTGTCAAAATTCCTCACTTTATAGGGATGCTTTCAAGGTTAACTAGGCTTCTGAACGGAGCTGTAGTGCAAAGCTGCTGTGCTGCTTTTCTCATAGAGAAGGAGTTTATAAACAATGAAGTAAGAATGTTAAATCTGATCCTTTAGATTCCTTGTGTATGGTAAGCAGGAGGTAATTTGTCTCTGTAGTTGAAAATATTTTATCAGTTTCCGTCTTGAGGAATTTGTATCGGTTTCCTCTGGAGGGTAACCGATAAAATACTCCGTGGAATTTCTGTCGATCGTTTCGTTTCAGCACTGCTTACAACACATATGTTTGCTAGTCTTTGATATTGTTTTTGAGTTTTCAGGTAAATGTCATGGGCATCAAATACAGTTACTGCCATTTTGATTTTTTTTTTTAATAGAGTATTAATTCAAAACAAGTTGAGACAGTGGAAGGTCCAAAAATGCTCTGCAGTACAGCAAGCTCTGTAGAAGGTACAGTTTTTTATTCCATAATGTTGCAGTCTTAAAAAGCTCTGGAAAGTTGGCACAGATTCATACACTGTTTATTTATTCAGGAAGATCACATGTTTCATATGACATTAGAGACCTGTAAGTAGGCAACAGTGGAATAGGCAAGTCATACATTATGAGAGTTGTGTAAATTGTGATACTCCCTACAGAGCATCGGTTTTCCAATGTCAGACTGAAATTGTTCACAAAATATGATAGCATTTATAATGACTGGAAATGCCTTAACTAATTTTATTCTAAGAGCCAGGAAAATGTCAGAAGATTCCAGGAGAGGGCAGTGTTTAACTGAATGAACACTCCAGCCTGCAAATTCCAGTAAAGCCAAATAACTGAAGTTACAGAAGATAGGAGCAGAGTAACACTTTGTATGAATAGTTTTGGGATCCAGCCCAGAGTTCTTAATGTGGCAAAATTCCCATGTGTTTCAATTAGACATTCCATATTTTGGTGAGCGGTTTACCTCTGTAAGGGTTGTGGGACTGTGCTTGCTGATGGGAACGCTTTTTCATTACCAAAATACATCCCTGTGTACCTTGGAGCAAGCATCTCTTAGAGCTGAAAAGAAAAATCACAGAAAAAGGTCATTCTTCAGCATCAGAAGTATGACACTTTGGGTGTTTACATCTGATTGTTAGGAATTTATTAAAAGTTTGCATCAGTTGGCCCTTTGCTTATGTGGCTGGCGCTGTATATTTGGATGAAGCAGCAAGCTGAAGACTGTGACTTCTACAGGAGGCTTGGTCTTGCTCAGTGGCTGTGCTGGAGGCAGCCCTGCTGAGGGCAGCAGAAGTGTGAGCACCTGCATAAACTGCCGACAAGATCAGGACCAGACTGAGAGAGAGAAAAGGGACTGCAGTTCCAGATGGCATCAGCTAGTAACTTTAAGTGAATGGATAAAATGGGGACACAGTCGTTGTGTAGCTGGTGTTCAAACATGTAGGCTGCCATTGTTAGTGCTGGAAAAAGAGTTTTACACCCAACTTCTCCAGCAGTGTTCAGGCAACAAGTGTTCTGCCATTGGAAGGCAAAATTGCAGAGAAATGATAAGCAGTTGTTAGCAGTTGCAAACTAAGCATCCGTTACTGTAAGTATAAGTGGCAATTCACCATACAAGGTTTGTGCTTGACTTCGGTGACACAGTGTGCAAACGCATTGACTCTGGGTATTCATCTGAGTGCCGTACGCTGACCAGCCTGATCTTTATGCTGCTCCTCAGGGACGGAAAGTGAATATCCTAGATTGGTGGCACTACATGTGGCGGTAGCTTGGGCAATACAACTTCTAGGTGATGATTACTTTGATATTTTTCACTAAAAGCAGTTTTAATACAGGCTGACTTGGCACAAGCAGATAACAGACATTAGTGGATATTGATTACCCAGACAGAATCACCAGTTTGGGATGTCTAGTCTCATTTTGGGTCTGATTGTAAAGCTTCTTGTTCTCTTTTTATGCCAAAGATACTTGGCATAGGCACACCTACCTATTTGTGTTTTCAGTGAAGCTATACACTTTTGTGCCTTTATGCATGAGAGTTATTTTATGCCTGTTTTTTAAAAAAAAAAAACTCATTTCAGTTCAACAGCAAGAAAAGTATGCCGTGTTTTGGTAGTATCCAGGACCTATACAAACAAATTGCAGTAATCAAGCTTGCACATTTTACACTCTATGTTATCTACCTGTAGACATGAGGAGCCTGTAACTATTGTTTGTACGTTGATGGGCAGCAAAGTTTTTTAACTTTCTTGCGTTTTGCTACTGTCATTGGTTACCATATTTCTATAAATGAGACTTTTTTTTTTTTTTTGGCCTCTTTCGCTAACCACCACCAAATCCAGATATGGAAAAATCATGAATGATCATTACTGGTGGCTAGTAGCCTGCCTTACACTCTCCATTTGCCAGCATTCAGGAGACCAAAAGAAATTTTTTCAAGACTGAGTTAAAAGTGTTGCTGCTAGAAGCAGAAATGGTATGAAATGATTGTCAGAGTACTTTTTACTACATTCTCAGTTGCATTTAGTGAACTCCTTTATAAAGTGACTGCTAAGCTCAGGACGTTAATTTGGTACATTCATGTCATGAAAGGATCTCCTTTAGATTTTAAAATTGCTGCCATTCCAAGAAGCAGTAACTACACACTTCTGGGTGGGCCTAAAGTCAAGATCAACAGACCTTTAAAACACAATTCTGTAAGAAGCCCTGAGCTGTTACCGAGTAGAGGTTGCTATAGCAGTATGTTGCTTCTTGTGAAATGCAATCATATGAAAGCAGTGGGTCAGTGTAAGGTGATGCTACTATCTTAGCAGTGGATCTCCCATAGCAACTTAATTAAATTCAAATACATGGTGTGATACATTATCCAGTGAGGATGCAGAACAAAAGGTGAAATAGATGGTATTTTGGCTAATTCAGTAGTTTGTGCTTTTTTTCTGTTTTCTGACCTTGAAATTCCATGCCCATGAGTTGACTGAATACTGTTATCTGGAGGATAAACCATGTGCTTCTACAGAATATTAGGTATAGAGCAAACAGCTTTTTATTTCTGAGAACTGTGAGACTGAATAATAATAATAATAATAATGCCAACTGTATGGCAATACTTTAAAAAATATCTTCCCATTGAAGCTTTTAAAGTAAGTTTCTGCAGTTAAGTTACAGAAGAAATAGTCTGTTCCTTCTAGCAGAAAGGTGATGCCTGGGATGCTTTGACGGCACTAGCGATTTTGTGCTCTGTGATTGCACTGTTAGATGCAAGGGGAGGTATACATGTGACTGCTGCGGAAGGTTAATTAAAGAAGCTGGATTAACTAAAAATTAATGATCGAGATACTGATCAGCATGGACCCAGTCCTGACTCCTGCCAGTGTCTGGGGACACTGCTGAGGTCAGGGACAACAGGTGCACTGATTGCAGTGGGCCCATAATTGCGTCCCAGAACTTCATCTCACAGAGACTGCAAGTTAGGGTTGTCATTGTTGAAGATCGTGTGATTTAGGTAATAGGCAGCTGTCTTTGAATTGTTTTTCCAAAGATATATTGATACAGCTCTTTTTTAAAAAACTTGAGTATAGACTTGGTGCAATGCCAAGAAAGGACAGAGGTCCCAAAACCCCACATTCCTCAAGGCAGTCCCCCCAAAGCACCCTGTACTGGCTGCTGAGTCATACTTAGTTTAACTATTTGCTGGAGCTGGAGAATGGAGGGGGATTTGTGTATCTGAGAACAGATGTGAACCTTGAGTTGAAAGATTTAATATAAAATGAAATATACTTACCACCATAACTCTGGCTAAATAATTATTTAAGATATATTTACTAAATAATAACGTTCCTGGAAGCCTGAGTCATGCTGATGTTCATTTGCATTCCTGTAGCCAGATTACTCCTCTTTGCTGTTTCACAATAGTCCCTGAGGCTGCATTTGGGCAAAACTTGCAAAGCGTGGTCCTTGTTTTGCATGTGCTGTGTCCTTCCCCACAGCCCTGGGAAGAAACCATAAAAAAAAAAAAAAAAAAGACTGACAGAATTGAAGTTATTTTTCACTTTTTGGAGTGAAAATGCAAGGTCTACTAATTTCAGAAAATGCATGAAGCCCCTGCAGAAGGAAAGCAGAGCCCAGTTGCTCTGCAGAGTTGGTGTGAGGCACAGTGCTAGAACTGTGGATTTTCTGAGCATGTGGGGGTTAATCTGCAGCTGGCTGACAAATCGCTGTGCTTGCCTAGCCTGAACATAACTGTGACAATAACATAGCACTTGTTGTGCATCCAGCTCGCACGCTGCCCACGGGAACGCTGCTGTGGGGAGATGCATGGGCTGCCCATGTCCATTGTTCTGGTTTGCCTGCCTGCTTGCCCGCTCCTTGTGTGTCCCCCCTCCTGTTCGAAAAAGGAGAGAGACCAGCAGCAGAAACCAAAGCAGACCCAAACTGAATTTGCTTGTTATTAAAGGCAGGAATCTTTGCTTTTACAGGTCCTGTGAACTTGGCATCTGATGAATTGTGCCAGGATGATATGAAGGTAAAGATTTCTCCTTATACAAATAGCTAAGCTTCATTTAGGTTGAGAAGCAGCAACCTCTGCTTGGCTATCTGAGTCCCTCCTAGAGCTAACAAGTAAATAAGGTGATTAATGCCTGCCAGACAACATTTCCTGCCTGTTCCTATCCTGGGGGATATAGTTACGTGTATAGATGATTATTATTTGATGGAACTTGTTATGTGGTTGTGGGCTGGAAGGCTAGGTTGGAGAAGCAAGCTCTGCTTTTGAACCAGAAAGCTCCTGTGTTTGTGGTGAACCTTAGTGCCTTCAGGGAGCTTGCAGCTCAGCTGCCAGTTTGGGGGGAGCACAACCTGTCTCACACAAGCTTCATCCTTGAGATGGCATGATGCATTACATCTGAGGAGCTGGTCTCTGAGAGAGACCTTGTGGGTAACTGAGTCCTTAACTGGACTTAACTGGGAAAAATGCTTGACGTAAAAAATAAGGCAGTTCCTGTTGTCTTCTACATGGAGGTATCTGACAGCTTTTGGGAGGGACCAATATTTGTGAGAAGTCCCATTATGGATAGTCAGTTCTATTTGATCTCTAGTCTTGTATTCTGCTATTTATGTATATGTATCTGTTTATAAAACCAGAAAATCCGTCTCAGTGGTTTTTTATCACCTTTTAAAGGAGGAGCTTGATTATTAGCTCAGCTGGGTGTGAAGCTAAAATAATGATTTAGGTTGAGAGAAACAAAACCTGGTAAAATCTGGCAAATCTGGTAAAGGTGGTATCTTCTCTATGGCCAATGACTCTTTGA
Source organism: Haliaeetus leucocephalus (assembly GCF_000737465.1). Taxonomy (NCBI): domain Eukaryota; kingdom Metazoa; phylum Chordata; class Aves; order Accipitriformes; family Accipitridae; genus Haliaeetus; species Haliaeetus leucocephalus. The sequence continues at coordinate 2,699,583 of NW_010973285.1, forward strand.
TTTTTTTTTTATTTTTTTTAAATAACATTCGAATTTAGTGGAATGTTGTTGGACTGCCACTTTTGTTAGGTCATTATTATAAAAGTGATGACCTCTTTAGTTTTGTTTTTTTTAATTGCCAGCTGTGCAGAAGATTGACCATTTGTTTCAGATTCACATGTTGCTATTGTAATCTAAGTCATCTCAGAATTATATCTCTGCAATATACATGCATTTTGGAGTCTATGTTGAAAATGTACGTTGGGGCAGAGTGTTGCAGCTCACGAGTCTTGCTGGGCTAAAAGGGTTCTGGTACCACATTGACTGTCTCTTGTTTTGATCTAGCAGAAAGACTGTAGTTGACTATATAAAGAATGAACTGACCTTTGATATTTCTACAGGTGTGAACAGGTCAGGCTTTAGAGAAGGAGGCATCTTACATACATTCCTCTTTCCTTCAAAACACTGCATATTGACTAGTCAGGGCACAGTTAAACTTTGTAAGAGAAGAGCAGGCTGAAAACTGGAGTTTGCATGAAAAGTGAGATATGGTTTTGTCACTTCTTTGATTGTGTTTAGAGTTTGAGTCCATAGGGTTCATGTGCATATCTTGGAGCCTGAGTGGCATGCCGTATCTGTTGCATTTATTAAAATGGCTAAAATTAAGTGACTGCTGCTTGATAGTGTTTGAATTGAATTCTGAAAGCCTATAGCACAGCTTGTAACTAAGCACAAATGCAACTATTTGTCTTCAAAGATATAGCTCAAATTTTCTGTTTCTAGCCTTTCCGAGACTCTGTGGTTCCTGCTAAAGAAAATGAAGATCATGTCCTGTTGAGCATAGGTAAGAAATAATTAATCATTTTGACTTCCCCAAAGCCATTGAGATACACTGTGATGACAAATACACACAAGGTAGTTTCTTTAAAAGAGGTGAAGGTCATTGACATTGCAGCCTAGCTTGGCAGAAGATCAGTAAATTATATCTATGTCAGAGAGGGAACCTCTTTCAAAGCGTCTCTCATATAGATAGGTGGTGTATCCAACAGTATCATGATACCCTAGGATTTTTCAGTAGTATGTTAACTGTTGTAGGAACAGCATTCTTGAAAACAATTTCTAATAGAGCCAATATATGTGATTGAAGATGAAATGAAGCATGTAGAAATGTTTAGATGCCGCAGCGGTGAGTGAGTTGTGGGGCTGTTAGGACAATATAGCTGGTTGCACTAGACAGTACATTTAGAGACTGAAACTCAAATGGAAAGGTGAGTATTTTAAGTTTGGGGAAAGCTCCAAGAACAATGTGCAAACATGGGCTCAGGCAAAGCACAGCAAGGTGGAAAAAAAGACAATGAGTAACTAAGCTCTGCCAGTGGGAGCTGCTGTGCCAGGCAGAGAGCTCCAGGCTGGCATCACTTGCCTGTGGTCCAGCGATGAGCTCAGAAAGAGCAGCCCAGATGGTGGCATTCAGACAACCCATATGCAAACTTTGTTGGCTGCAAAATGAAGAGTCACTCTGTGTGTGTGGAAAGGGAGAGGATATACGTGCATGAATGGGGGCAGTATATTTTAGAGGGAAATGAGCTGATGTAAACTCAGAGACACAGTTGTAAGATAAGAAGCTGGCAGATGATTTTAATAATCTCTCATTAAAATCATCATCTAGTTATCTATTTTTCTAGTCATTGTTATGCCAAATGCCTGTACTTCAACCATTTAATCATGTTTGTCTCACTCTCCCATCCAAGGAGTATGGGAGCTGCATAAGGGAATTGGGAGTAGTAGCAAAAATACTGGTATTCATAGTTATCCTGACTTTAGTGCTTTTGAGCATAGGATAGCGTAGCAGTCCTTGCCTTGCTCAAAAATGCAGTGCATGTACATGAGATGTTAGTGCCTGTATGATCAAATCTGTTTTGTCAAGCAAGACTGAAGTATTGGACTGTATCTCAGCGTAGGAGGGTGTGGAGCCATTGAGGAGTGATTATGGTTTGCTGATCTGAAGCCACATCTGCTGCAGTCTCTGCTCCAGTTATACCATCTGGAGGGAACATAAGGTAGCTTAAAATTTGACAGAATGGAAGTTCTCCACCCTGAAATTATAGCTGATATTTCTTTTTCTGACCCCTGAAATGCCTTTTCCTTCTAAGGCATCATTTGCACAGCGCTGGTTGTGACAGCTGGAATAGGAGCCAGGCGCTCTGGCTTCAGACCAGCTCAGTCTCCTCTAGGATGCTTGGATGGGCAGCTGCAGCAGATCCTGAGTCCTATGCAGGGAGCAAGCAAGCGACTTTGGCCATGGTTCATACTGTTAGGAGTGGCAGAGTGTATATTCTTAGAGGAGCTTTTGGGTGAAAAAAAAATGGTGAATTTGCATACAACTTCGAACAAGATTTAGGTGCTTAAAATTTTATTTGAATGTATTTTCTTAGGCATCTTATGTATGTATAAAGTAAAATTATAAATATTGATATAAATGTGTAGGAATACATATATCTGTACATATACAAGTGTATATAAATACTTTTTGTCCTAAGCACAGGCTCGGCTCTTATTAAACTAAGAAAAATTCCCCGTTGTACCTCTTACCTGAAAAAAACCCAGCCCACTTGCTCTCCCCTAAATTCTAATTACCTTGTAGTACATTTAAGAAGTTGACTTGTTTGTGGAGAAGCTGCAGCGAAATCGGGTCTGCTTGTATTAGAAGTACGACACCGTAACTGAGAACTTGGTTGCCCTATGTATGGACTGGAGCATTGACTCACTGCCGGCTGCACCATGGGCTCTCCTTGCCCATCTCTCAGTTACATACTCAAGTTGGCTGAAACGCTCGTAACATAGACATCCGATGGAATTTTGCCATTGACCTCAGCAAGGCCTGGAGGGCTTCCAGTCAGCACTGCATGTGAGATCTGATGGGGCTGAAGTGCAGGCTGGGGAGTGAGTGGGCTATCAGGCGTGCAATAAAAGGTGGAAGTGGGGAGGGATGAGGAAGGATGGAAATAGAGTTTGGTGACAACCAGAAATTTATAAGTTGACTTAAGCTGGTTTTGTTGGTTTATTTTAATGTAGAAATCCACGTATGTTCTAACCTGACTCGTATAACCATATTGCTTACTATTGTAGTTTTATTACCATGGATTCTTTTAAATTACTTTCAAAAAATTGTTTGCTTGGGAATGTTGTTAAACAGTGATGTTTTTGGCAGGAAGAGCACACAGTGGGGAATAAGGAGAGAAATGGAAATGGTTGTCAGTGGGGGAGAGCAAGAGGGAAAACAGCTAAGGGGGGTTGAGTGAAGAAGAATGAATAGAAACGAGCAAACTCTGGAATCTCACTAGGAAGTTGGATGCGTAAATCAAAGAGGACTTCTAAGGGTGAGAATGTGAGTACTCTCTGAATGGGTACAAACTGCCCCACTTCCACATCTCACTTCTTTTTCCATGTGGTTCTTGCTTTTAGACACCTTTACCAAAAATCAGTCTCATCATGGAAAGGTTTGCGTTGGAAGGGACCTTTGAAGAAACGTTGGCTCCTGGAAGGGCTCTGCTGTTCCTGCTCTCTGTTTTATTCCCCAGCCTGCCCTTTCAAGCATATTGACTATTTTGGCTCTTTCCCCATACCCAAGAAAGTTTTGGGAGTATCTTTGCAGGGATAGTCGCAACAGTCAGTTGGATGCTAAGAGTGTACCAGCTGTCCTTGCTCCCTGTTGTCTTCATCTTTGGGCTGGGACCTGGTTGCCTTAGGCACTGTTTGAGTCTTGTAGTTCAGTTTTAAGAATTCAGTTCAATTTTTTTCTCAAGAGGCTTCTTGTCCTCCAGGATTGCTGGAGAGCCCCTGGGGTCCCACCGCTGTGAGTGTCAGGGTGGGGGTGGCCCGATAAGAAGCCACATAAACTACAGATGATGGTTCTTGCATTTGCCATATTCAAGAATTGAAGGAATAGAAGTAAACTGTGGGGCACAACACTATGTTAGACCAGGCTGAATAGGGGGTTATATGGAGACTCCTGAGTTCAGTGCTAGTCACACCTGCCACTCTTCTTCCCCTTCTCTCTGTCTCCCCTGGAAATTGTTAGAGATCTGTTTTGTGGTTGGGGGCGGGGGAGGGGGGAAGAAAATATTTTTATTTTCACTGAAATAAAACACACTGGAAAGATTGAGAGACAAAAACAGTATCCAGTTGGGGAGAGTGAATGAAAGAAACAAAATGGAAAGCAACAAAAAAAAAGACTTTTTTTCCTTTCAATATTAAGCATATGTATTATTGCCAGGCATTGTCATCCTCAGAGTCTGCAACGCTGTACGTTTTGGGAGGGGGTTTAGGAGGTGACAGCTGAATGCTGTTACTGTTGGGCATGTGACAGTGTTAGCTGGGCATGTGTTTTTAAACATTTATAAATCCTTCCTGTTTTGCATAGCTGGTTTGGAAAGAGGATGTTCACAAGGCCATTTATACAGCTGCAAAAGTTTCTTTTTTCCAATAAGAAAAATCTAACCCCCAGTTTTTCTTCCAAGGAAATATAGCTTTTTTTTTTTTCCCCTAAACTTCAGGAAGGCAGGATGATGTTAATTTTTCAAAATATTTTCCCTGCTCTCCTAGTTACAGTGCCAATGACCTAGTGGTGTCTGTCTCATCTATTCTGTTTGCTCTGCTGGCGGTGAAAAAGTTCTGCAAGCCACGTTTTGCACTTCAAGAGATAAAAATACTGATGCCAAATTTTTGGCAGTTCACTGTATGTGACCAGGCAGCTACAAAACATTTTTAGTAGACTCTGCCCTTTGATTTTCATGGTTCCACAGAAGTCCCTGTTTAACCATAGATCAGTTTAAGGAACAGAACATAATGATCTTCTTCTCTGTGTAAACCAGTAGGGCTGCACTGTAATCTGCAGAAAAATCTGGTTTCAATGTTTCTGTTTTGTTCTTGGTTGGTAAAACTTAAAAAGGTGGGCTGTTTTAAGATAGAAAATAGCACTGTCCTTCTGTCTGGAGTCCTGCCTTTGCGCAGTTTTTGTTAGGTCTGTAAAATGATTAATTTTTCTACTTATTGCAGTCACATCTTTCGCTCCTTTTTTAGTGTTCATTTGCTTTTGGTTTTTGGTGGGCAGCATGTTTGCATTTGGAAGTGTTTTGAGTCAAGGTGTGCCTGTTTTGACACTGGAACTACAGGAAATAATTTAATGGTTATTGATACATAAAAGTGAAAGTTACATGTTAAGTGTTGCCTATTTGAGACAGTTACAAGAGTACGGTGATTAAGACTATGCAGATCTTTTCTGTTTGTGGTCATTTTTATCTTTTCCTGGCAGCTTTCAATCCTACCTTTTGCTTATGTATGTGTTAAGAGAGGTTGGGTGATCCAGCTGTAGCATTTCTAGTCCAGGAGCTGCAGACCTTTGCTTCAGTGTCTCTCCTTAACAGATTTACAGTAGGACCTTGGGCATGTTACTTATCTTTTCCCTGTGTCTCAGTTTTTCACCTGAAGCAAGGAACACCATAGAGAGTGAGGTGAGAAAGAGGCACTACAATACTTGGGTGATGGGAGATGTGCAAATATTCAGACTGGTTGTGCCGAAGAAGTTCTGAAAGGTCAGTTTGTGGTAAGGGAGGCTCTTTTAAAACCTCATTTTTAGTTGAAAGGTAGGTGGTCTGAAAATTGCAGAGAAAAATAATAGCTGAAGAAAACTGCAGTGTTATTGCTGCAGCTAATGACTGTGGCAATTGCACTCTGCCCTTTTTTACTGCAGCTTTCAGAGATCTTTATGTTGCTGCTTCTACTTTTGCAAAACCTTTACATGGTTCCTTGCACCTTGCAGAAGAGAGACTTAACTTGGGGTTGATCTGTCAGAGTCCCACCAGAAACAACCTTTAAACAACATTTAAACATGTCAGTAGTTTATTTCGGTAGATAAAACATATTCTCATTTGTTTGGACTGTCTAAACAGCTAAATATTGAAGACTGCAGAATAGTTGAGAGCTACAGAAGATGTAGGAAGTAAAGTCTTCCTGGGATGCGAGTCTGGACTGAGCTTAATTAAAAAGCAATGGACAAATCTGGAAGAAGCAGCATTAGGCACTAAAACAAGCTTGTTCTTGTTTCTTGGAGTTTCCTCCACTCTTGATTTTCTGAGACATTATAATTCAAGTTAACCTCAAAAGGAAGACAGAAAGAAAAATGAACAAGTTACAAACATGTGCTGTCTGGCTTCCCAGAACTTCTCCTCCTCCTCTGCCTAAAATCCAAAACAAATTTGCTCAACAAAGTAATCCTTCAAAAGAGGCTTTTTTCCCCTGATGTTTAAATAAGCTCTTTTGGCTGTCTTCTGCCTGGTCTCATTTCACGCTAACATAAATAAACAATCTGGGATATATCTGATGTCAAGTTACTCTTTAAATGTGAAATATAATCCAGAAATACATTGTGAAGAAAACAGTCATAGTCTTGCAAGTGCACACATGAACACATTTCTCAGCTTTCTTCCTCCTTGAGAGGCAGCCCTTCCCTTGAAGTCTTCCCTGGAACATGGAAAAATGGATTTTTTTAACGAGATGGGTCTTTGGTGAACTTTTTGGCGGTGCAGGCTGCCAGTGTAAGTGTAGACTCAACAACCAAGTCATTGGCGAAACTTCAGTAGAAGCGAGGCCCAAGTCAAACTTGGGTTAGCTTTCATGTGAGGCCATGTACGCTCTCCGTGTTGCCGGGGCTCGCGCAGGCCTCCATGGAGCTGAACCCAGGAAGAGATTTTTATTGACTCTAGCCCTTAGTTCTCAAGCTTTTGCAAATAAACTCAAGGGAGCTTTTCATCAGGGTGTGGGACAAAAAGCAATGAGCTTCCTGTCTGCATTTGTACTGCATATTCCAGCTAGTCTTTTGATGTGAATAGATACTGGACGAGGAGAGCATTTAGGCAAATTATCTCTTTATGTACTTTGTTGGAAGTACTTGGTGGTTGTTTCAAGAGTCAGGGCATACCGACCGCTGTCACGTGAAAGTAGTATTAATGGGTTTGTTATCCTAAATTGAGCTTGTTATCCTAAACCACATCAGGTGAATGGTGTGGTGAAAAAGGAACAAAAATACAAATCTGCAATCAGTCATGAACCAGACATCAGAAAGGTCTGAGTCAGAGGAATGCTGTGAAATCCTGACAGCAGGACAGTGAACTGGACAACATGAAGAGTTTGGGACAAAGCCTGAGATAATGCAATGTGTATGCCCACTGGCTCTTTGGACCTACATTGAGTCAGGACTGGGCAGAGGTTGTGTTTTTGCCTCAATTTTGTAAAAAATCTGAGCCCTTCTTCATCCCAGTCTTATGGGTGTCCTCCAAGTTGCAGTACTAGTATAGTTCATGCAAATCTGTTTCTCTTAAATTTTGAAAGGTGCATTGCTTTTTTAGATTATCAGAGAAGCAAGATTTAAGTACCAGCACTTACAAACAGTTGCTTTTCAAAAGAGGTAAGTATTGCTAATAGCTCTTTGAAGGATAATGCCTCATTCATTGACTATCACGAACATGGTATTTTTAGCATGAAAGTGTTATTCTCATTATAGCTGTTCTAACTGTAGTTGTCACCCTGGTTTCAAAGAAAACATTAAAAGGACAGCATTAAATATTAATTTCGTAATTCACATTGTAATTAGGAATATACCTGCAGGGGAATAGTGAGGAATTAGGCATAAATTCAGACAGCACAGTCACCTCTCAGTCTGGGTGGTTTGCAGCAGCACTGTGATTCCATGTGCCCTGTCTGGGGTTGGTAAAAGGATATAGCCATGAGGCGGTAAATGCAGTGGAGCATAAAAACTCTTGGACTGGCAGTCTAGTTTAAAGCAATCCAGAAACTGGTGCACACAAACTGACTCTGCTTCTCTTGCAGCCTGCCATCACTGTGCACTGTTTCAGTAAACTTGGGGGCCTGTAGAACAGCATTTTTGGAGATGGGTAGGGTGGCCTGCTGCTCTCAGTAGTGTGTCTGTGAAGGCAGCAGCTGTTCTGTGTTCATTTCCAGGCTAGTGTCCAAGAAACTGCACAAATAAGTCAATGAAAAATTGACCCAAATTTATAGTACTGTATTGTTCTTTTGTACTTTTCATTAATATTTCTGGTATCTGTCTACACAGCATCTATAGGAGACACTTGTTACAGAAAAGGGGTCTCTACTGTGGATGGGTTTCATCATCAGCTGTTTGAATGGAAGAGTGGAGAACACCTGCATGAGGGGAGGTGCGAGTGGGAGGTTTGGGGTCTGGAGGGGTCAGGGCCATTTAATCTTGTGTCAGAATGGGCCTAGGTTTGACACCTGAATTTACCCAGGACTAAGCTTTTCTGGGAGAGCAAAATCTGCCACTTTAAACTGGTAGTGGGAGGAAGAGGCTCTGCGATGCTGAGCACTAATTATCTTTCATCCTGTTGAAATCTGTGGCTTCATTAGGGTTGAAATGGTGGACAGCAGGTGTATTTGGAATGGAAAGTGTGCAGTGCAAGAAACTCCCTGTTCTTCTTTCCCCTGCCCTGCTCCTTGCCCTTCCTAGCCCTGTCCTCCTGGGGGTGATGTGGGATGGCGAGCCTGCCGCAGAGCACTAGTGAGAGAGATGGGATCCACCAAACACTGTCGTACGTTGGGCAGTGATGATGGCCTGCCTGGACCTTTTGGGATCCGCTGCTGAACAGTTTAAATCCCAAGCTGCTATGTTACTTGTGGGAGGCCTCTGTTCACAAAATATGGAAATAAACGAGCCAGTTCCCTAAACTGAATGCATGAATGACCCATCAGAAATTTAGCAATAAGGAAGATCATAAAAACAAGGTGGGAGGTCATCTACCAAGATCTTAAGGATCTGGGCTTGGTTCTGTGTTTTTCAATGATTGGTTCATCAATGATTTGGGGAAGGGAGAGTGGGAGAATAGTGATGTGGCAAAGTTTTTCTGACTATTCCAGTATAAACTTTCCTAAGAAAGACCCAGATCTTTGGTAGAGAAGAGAGGTAGTAAAAATAATGTGTGTGACAAGTTATCCTATGAGACCTGTGAGGCTGTTGCTGACAACAGTATGCACAGCCATGATGTCATCATTGTGGGCAGGTGGAAAGTGTTAAGAGTTGGCGGGTACTTGGTATCTGGGATCTGGTTGGTAGCATTTTGCTTTTAAGTGCCTTTAATTCACATTTGCTGAGTTTTCAACACAGTTGTTAAGTCTAATATAGGGTAATGCAGGTATTTTTTCTGTGTACAAAGATCAGATTTTTGTCTGTGCTGATCCTCTCTATGGGAAGATATGCTCTAATTAGTAAAAACAATGGAGTGAAGAAGGTGGGAAAGCCACGTGTGCCTGTGGGTCACAGATGCTGGTGGAGAAGATCACCTAGCCCTTTCTACACCATCTTTCCTTGTCAGAGCCTTCTCTGCAGCTTTGGGAAATGATTGCAGGCTCTGCTGGTCCTGGGGCAGAACCAAGCTGGAAGGAATGAACTTCATCCCTAATTTCAGGTGAGACTCTGCCCAGAGCAAACTGGGCAGGGAATTTTTGGCAGAGCCATTGTTCAGGCAGCTCTTCTCTCACCTGTGTCCAACAGTGACCCTCTCCAGCCCTGTTTCTGGAGTCGGTAGCCCTGCTTTCCCTCCCATGTACATCCCTTCTCCATCTGGGGAGGGGGCTGTGGTGAGTTGACCCTGGCTGGACACCAGGTGCCCACGAAAGCCGTTCTATCACTCCCCACCCCC
>NW_010973285.1:2709914-2710314 GCF_000737465.1 Haliaeetus leucocephalus
GGGGTCCTCCAGGGGCTGCAGGTGGAGATCTGCTCCACCGTGGACCTCCCTGGGCTGCAGGGGGACAGCCTGCCTCACCATGGTCTTCACCACGGGCTGCAGGGGAATCTCTGTTCCGGCGCCTGGAGCACCTCCACCCCCTCCTTCTTCACTGACCTGGGGGTCTGCAGGGTTGTTTCTCTCACATATCCTCACTCCTCTCTCCCAGCTGCTGCTGCGCAGCAGTTTTTTTTCCCTTTCTTAAATATGTGATCCCAGAGGCACTACCACTATCGCTGATGGGCTCAGCCTTGTCTGGCGGCAGGTCTGTCTTAGAGCCGGCTGGTATGGGCTCTGTCGGACATGGGGGAAGCTTCCAGCAGCTTCTCACAGAAGCCACCCCTGTAACCAACCCCCCCCC